>NC_136940.1:25458594-25461094 GCF_949987615.1 Pollachius pollachius
CCGCTCCTCGCGTCGTTGGTGGAAGGGACTCTGAGCATGGGTAAAGTTGCTCCAGAACAATCTTAACAGGACGAGGAAGTGCCAGGCTTCCTTTAAACAATATGTATGCTGTGACTTTCTGAACCGGGAAACAGATTTCGGCTGGGAGGAAATGTGATCCCACCACTTCTTCAAAATGGCAAAGTCAGTCCAGTGCACCGTTCCCTCTGGGGGACTGTCTTTTCCCCTGCTCTGGGTGACTATCTGTTCCCTCTGGGGGATTGTCTTTTCCCCTGCTCTGGGGCCGGGGCTCTAGGAGGTTCAGGAGGATCCAGGCGGGGATCCCTGTGTGTGTCTGCCTGCTGGTGATGCCTAAAGCAAGCACAACCCTCAACACAACCCTCAACACAACCCAGAGCGCCACTGTCTCCTGACCACTGCTCATAGGAATGACCTCAAACAGCGTCTGGACACAATGGCTGAAGTCTGAGGAGCACAGAGTTAGACCCCCGCCGACAGCTAGACCGGGGGTCTGGCTGTCAGCGGGGGTCTAACCCAGCATACTCCCCCCCCCCCCCCTTCAACAGACACATACACACACACGCACACACACACACACACACACACACACACACACACACACACACACACAAAACAGAAGCACACATGCGCACACATATCCTCTTCTCTGTCTCTCATTTGCAGATATCCGTAAATGCACACACACTGATTGTAACACACAACTACAGAGAAACAAACACACACACACACACACACACACACACACACACACACACACACACACACACACACAATTCACTCTTGGCAGAGATTTGGAGGCAGTGTTTCAAAGCCAGTGTTGCAGAAGACCAGTCACACTGGTTGTAAATGAGGCACCGGTGTGATTTCTGAAGTGTAACTGATACGCCTGTATGTTGCACACACTAAATACCCCTTAGTGGTGGAATTAAACTAGATTCAAAACCAATAGAAATACTAGCAGACCTACTTATTGAAACACTAATGCTGCTTCTACTTGTCCGTTTTGTTGGCCAGATACCTTATGTTGACATTGTGTGTGTGTGTGTGTGTGTGTGTGTGTGTGTGTGTGTGTGTGTGTGTGTGTGTGTGTGTGTGTGTGCGCGTGTGTGTGGATCCACTTTGTGCTCAATGTGTTTCATTGTTCTCACTTGTATTTTTGTGTTTGTGAGCGTGTGCGGAGAGGGAAGTCTCTCACCTGCTATTGGCTGAACGCTGTCCGTACAGTGTCTGAGACCACAGGCGCCAGACCTTTGTTTGGCTCGTGAAACATTGTGATCCGCAGTCATAACAATCATTACCTTTCTTGTCTTTCTTATTATCATTCACTCTGTCTTTGTCTCTCACTCACCCTCTGTTCTCTCTCACTCTTTTTGTTTCTCTTTTTCAGATTGCTTATGTCTGAACTTCACCAACTTCTACATTTATTTGCAACGGCATGAAATGTTAAATAATTACATGAGATGTATTCACACATGAGATATTAACAAAGAAAGACATGCTGGGAAAATTCGCTTTCTTGAAGGTTCCATTTACACAAAGAGCACTCCTGACTGCCTTAAGAAAGCTCATGCCCTCAAAAACAGGAAATGTTCAACAATAACAACTTGAGTCGACTTGAGTCAATTGTTTTTCGCTGCGAGGAAATGAAAGAAAAACATCCAATCAGCTATGGAAGCCCATTGCCCATAAATTACAACGATTTGAATGGGAATGACTGAGAATTGATACACAACAAGCATAATGTTCATTATTCCCTAAGGCTGACTGTACAAAAGAGAGAAAGTCAGTCGGCCAGTGAAGCAGCAGGGATAGTAACTCATAGATGGGAGACAACAGAGCTGTTGCATTTGGCCCAACCTGATTGCAGCTGTTGTTGCATTCGGTTCGCTATCCCAACTGCACCAAGGGTGGGAGTGAACTGCAGTGTTGGCTTGAGAGGCCACTCGATGTATTAAACATGTTTTCAAATGCAACAATTAAATAAATTCAGACTACAATATCTACTATGAGCCTAAAGTGTAGCATTTGAACAGTGGCGAAATATTGCCCAGTGTGTCTGGTGATATAACATGCTAACCGCATTTTTATTAATTATTATTATTTATATATTATAATACTTGTTTATGTCATTATTATTATTATTATTACTATTAATAATAATAATAATAATAATAATAATCTTTGGATACATGGACTGAAATGCCGACATGGTCGTGTGTTGCTCAACGCCTCCTGTCTCTCGTATCGTTTGGGCTCCACGACCCTCGGCTCCCCGTGACGCGCTTCCTTCCTTCCCACCCAGAGACCAGGACTCGGTCCTGCTCTCGGCTCAGTGAGGGAATGTGATAACACATTTAAGACTGACAAAAAAGGATCACTGAACTAATTTTACTCAAGACTTCGGTTTAATGGCTCACGGAATAATGCGTAAAAGCGCACGGTGACCCATCGGACACTAAGCACATTGGGCGGTTTTGAG
>NC_136940.1:25466094-25483594 GCF_949987615.1 Pollachius pollachius
ATAAGAATACAAAGTACTAATACAAACAAAAGTAGACGCTAAGTAAATAACTAACCCTAAATGCTATGTGGGACATGTTCAGCCACACACACATACACACACACACGCACACACACACAGTCACGCACGCACGCGCGCACACACACACACACACACACACACACACACACACACACACACACACACAGTCACGCGTTTGTAACTGGGATTTCTGACAACTCGGCCGCCCCCCCCCCCAGCCTGCAGGGAGGGGATGTTCGGCCGCAGCTGCCAGGAGTCGTGTGGTTCGGTGATGGACTGCAAGGGGCTGCGCTTCTGCCTCCCGGACCCCTACGGCTGCTCCTGTGCCAGCGGCTGGGCCGGCGTTCGCTGTGAGACGTGTAAGAAGTCTTTTACACTGATAGCACTTATGGTTATTTATTGCAACAAACAAAATGTATTCTTTTATTTTATGTATGTATAGTATTCCCCTTGTTCAAAACTGTAGAGTTGTAGTGAAGAAACCCACAACAATATTCACTTTAAAATGTAACTTTAACTTGATGTATTTGGACGGTTTACTTAGAGAGAACATATAAAGAACCCCTTTAGTCTCATAGGGGCCAGAGACCTTATTCAGCTGAACTCTGATGACAGTCCTCTCTCTCTCGTTGTTCAACATGCCACATGGTTCAATGCCGTATTGAGATCATTTCTGACCCATTTCTCCTTGTAAAGGATGTGAGTTCCTGGTTAAGAAGGCTACCGGTCTGTTCACGTTCTCCCCGCTCTCCCCCCAGCCTGCCCTGGGGATACGTACGGGCCCGACTGCCGTCTCACCTGCAGCTGTCAGAACGGCGGCACGTGCAACCGCTTCAGCGGCTGCCACTGCCCCACGGGCTGGAGAGGACAGCACTGTGAGAAGTCAGGTGGGAGACCCCTCTCTCAGGTCGCTCCTCCTGCCTCCGCTCCCCTTCTGTCTGCTCATCCTCCAACTGAGGGCTCTCCTGGTGTTCGGTTGAGGCCATCTTGTGTTGGGTTTATCTCAGACCTTGAAACAACAAATCCATAAGGAAAGCCGGACCGGAGTTAAACCAGAGAAGAAGAACGCGTCTGCTCTCTGTTCATCTCTATGTCCTCTTCCTCTTCTCCTCCTCTCCTCCTCCTCCTCCTCCTCTTCCTCCTCCTCCTCCTCCTCTTCCTCCTCCTCCTCCTCCTCCGCCTCCTCCAGACCGGGCGCCCCAGATCCTGGACATGCCCAGCACCATCGAGTGGAACCTGAACTCCAGCCCGAGGATCCTGTGCTCGGCCTCGGGGAACCCGCTGCCCAGCCACACCAGCATCGAGCTGCGCAAGCTGGACAGCACCGTACTGAAGGTCAGCACACCGCCATGCCCACGCTGGACGTTAGTGTAGGAGGAGGAGGAGGAGGAGGAGGAGGAGGAGCTGTTCTCACAAGTATAGGCTTGCAAAACTCGAGGTTTAATACCTCGTGTTAATGACAGGAAATACAAACATTGTTGTCCTCATATTGATCAAATAATACATAATTATGACAATTATGACAATTAAAAACACAAAAAGTGGTGGTTGGAGCCCAGTATGTTTCAATAATATTCTTTGATAAAAATGGTTAATCTGTTCATAACAAGATCATATTGAGCAATTTCATGCCACATGTTTTTCTAAGAGTCTTTCTTCCACAATGTCATTTTTAGAAATGATAAATGTCAATGTAAATCCTTCAAGCTGCGAACATAGAGCTGAGTGTGTGTGTGTGTGTGTGTGTGTGTGTGTGTGTGTGTGTGTGTGTGTGTGTCCCAGGCCTCCCAAACCACCATGGACTCTGACAAGAGCACGGCCCAGTTCGAGATCCCCTCGCTGAAGGCTCTAGACGGGGGCCTGTGGGAGTGTCGGGTCTCCACCAACGGGGGCCAGGACTCACGCAAGTTCAACCTCATCGTCAGAGGTCAGAGTGCAGCCAGTGTGGGTGTGTGGGTGTGTGTTTGTAAGTGTGTGTGCGCGTGTGTGTGTGTGTGTGTGTTTGTGTGTGTGTGTGTGTGTGTGAGTATGTGTGAAAATGTGCACAAATATGTATACTAAATGATATGAAAATGTGGCATAGAGCTAACAACACTGGTAAAGAACTGTTTAATTGAATCCTCTAAATGCATAGGATGTTCAGGGTGAAAGGATGGAGCTTAAGCCTGTCCTGATCATGGTCTTTTCACCGGCCAAAGATTATAGGAATATGCCGCATATTCGCCTCGCGGCTGAATCGTTTATGACGAGCGTGGAGACTTTGTAGTTAATCATTAATCAAGCATTCGGTTTTCGGTTGGCTGAGGCGAGACGGGCGAGGGTCGCCGTCGCAGGCTGGTCTGACGCATCGGACCAGCCTGCGACTAAAGTCACCGCTCGTTCTCACGATTCGTTCTCCTCTTCCCCCCCCCCCCCCCTCCCAGAGCCGCCCGTGCCCGCCACCCCCCCCAAGCTGCTGGAGAGGAAGAGCAAGCAGCTGCTGGTGATGCCCATGACCTCCCACCAAGGCCACGGGCCCATCCTGTCCACCAAGCTGCTGTACAAGCCCATGGACAACGGCGACTCCTGGTCCTCCATCATCGGTGAGTCCCTCGTTGCACCTCTTACAGCAACGACTACTGATGAAATCTAAAAATCACATAAAAGGTAAGAATTCTAATAATAAACAAGCTATTCACCGGCGCACGTCATGACTCCTCTATGCCTCTTACAGGGGATGTCTGTGTTCTTTAGCACTGGGTCTTTTTTTACTTATAGAGGTGCCCTCCACTTCCTTCTGAAGCCGACTCGTAGTTAGGGACAGTGATGCCAGTAACGTGTTACTTAGTAACGCGTTACTGGCATCGGACCACTTTTTTCAGTAACGAGTAATCCAAAGCGTTACTATTTCCAAACCAGTAATCAGATTAAAGTTACTCGTCAAAGTCACTGTGTTTTTTTGTTTTTTTACTGGATCACCGATTGGCGTTGAGAGCGATGGAGTGCTGTGTGTGTGTGTGTCTGTCTGTCTGCCTGTCTGTCTGTTTGTGTGAGAGTGCGTGTGCGTGTGAAGCGTAAGTCTCCAAAGACTTCAATCTATCAGAGGCGAGTGTCGACCTTGACTCTCCAGAGTCCGCGCCACCAGTTGTTATTAGCGGCGGAATTAGTCGCGCGGTGCTGCGTGTGTGTGTGTGTGTGTGTGTGTGTGTGTGTGTGTGTGTGTGTGTGTGTGTGTGTGTGTGTGTCTGTGTGTGTGTGTGTGTGTGTGTGTGTGTGTGTGGAGCTTCATCCGGTGACAGCCCCGTAAAGCGCGCGGTTATATTTTGTCTACGCATTAAAAGTTGGCGGAAGCGGTTGAAAGCCGTGTGTCAGTGTGTGCACCCAGGGCCGTAGCACCACATTCTGGGCCCTGTATACAAGAGGTACTGATGGCCCCCCCTGAATTCCCCCTACCAGCCCCCTGCGCAGAATTGTTGACGGAAGACCAGTTGTTGACTGGGGGGGAGAACAATTGTTGATGGGGAGGGAAGCAATTGTTGACGGGGGACAGGGGGGGTTGTCGCAGCTAAATGTAACTAATAAAGTAACTTGTAATCTAACTTAGTTACTTTTAAAATCAAGTAATCAGTAAAGTAACTAAGTTACTATTTACAGACTAACTAGTAATCAGTAAGCGGATTACTTTTTCAAGGTAACTGTTGCAACGCTGGTTAGGGATAGTATAATGTAAGCTAATTAGCATATCTAGAATTTGCCGTGAGTCTGCAATTTTTTGATGTCGTCAAAAATCACATTTAAGGTCAGGCAAGTCCATAGGTCATGTTTACGGAATTTTGGGTCATTTTGACTTTTGGACGAAGACAGACAATATTAGGCAAGAATTCTAAACCTAAAAAATACAATACAGGAAAGTGCGGTTTGGAAGCAGCGTATTCTCTCAAGTAGCAACTCCTGCAGTTCCTCTCCTCTCAGGGCACAGCGGCCGAGAATGAATCATGTAGTGTGTGTTAACCGTTACGCACCACACTCCCTCTCAGTGTACAGCGACCGCGAGCCCATCACCCTGATGAACCTGAAGCCGTCCACGCGCTACCAGGTCAGAGTTCAGCTGACCCGCCCGGGGGAGGGGGGCGAGGGAGCCCCCGGCCCCGAGGCCATCATGGAGACCGACTGTCCCGGTACGGAACACAAACACACACACACAAACACACACACACACACACACACAAACACACACACACACACCAGTGGAAGGTCTACAAGTGTTGTGCGTTGCTTAGTCCACATCGATTCAACCGCCTGAAGCAGCTCAATAAGTAACCCAAGAGGTGACACATGTTATATTATGGCTGATATCGGATGGTCCTCATCAGCAAGATACTCTATCAGTTTCTTACTTGGGTCAGAGCCAAATGACATCATCTGCCCTGACCACCACTCCACGACACACCCTGACTGCGCGCCCCCACTCCCCGCTGCCCCCAACAGAGCCCACCGTGCGTCCCGAGATCGACATCAGCTCCATGGAGGGCCGCAACGCCACGGTGCGTTGGCGCCTCCCTCCGGGCAGTCCCGGGGCCACGGGTCCGGGGGAGGCCAGCGGGTTCCTGGTGCAGCTGTTCGGGCCCGCGCCCTCCAGCACGAAGCTGTGGGAGGAAACCACGCTGCTCAACGTGCTGTCCACCAAGTTCCACAACCTGGAGTACCAGCGAGACTACGTCGCCGTGGTGCTGCTGGTCAACTGCGGCAGCCAGGGCCCCGCCTCCAAGCCCTACACCTTCCGCCTCAACAGCCAGGGTAACCAGCGCCTCTGGGGGCCGGGGAGCGGAAGGAGGGTCTTGTTTGGCGCGTGTCAGCTCTATGGCGATATGGAAACGTACCTGCTGGCCTACTTCATTACTTCGTCCAATTCATTGTGGAAGCTTTGTTGTTGTCGTTGTTGTTGTTGAATAACGTAAGACCATTGAAGGGGTGAGTGTGTGCAGACTGAGGAGGTAGAGCTGGTTCCTGGATGCTGTGCCCTCCCCCAGGGTGATGCAGTAGGTTAGCCATGAGATGACTGTGGGCGGCAGTAGCTCAGGAGGAATAGCAGGTTGACTGGTAGCCGGAAGGCTGCTAGTTCGGCTTCTCCTAGCTGAAGGTCGAGGTGTCCCTGAACGAGACGCCTCACCCCGACTGCTCCTGACGAGCTGGCTGTCGCCCTGCGTGGTCGACACCGCTGTCGGTGTGTGAACGTGTGAATGATGATGGTTGTAGGCCGCCAAAAATGTCGATATAACTGACGGACGTGATCAGTCCATGTCTGTGCCTCCCATTCCCGCCCAGCGAGTTCATCTCTAGACCAAACACCCACAGATGTTGTCCGTGTTGTCGGGCGAGTCCGTGACCGTGCCGCCCGTGTTCCCCAGGCCCGTCGTCTCCGCGCAACGTGCAGGCGGTGTCCCTGTCGGTGTCGGCCGTGGTGGTGCGCTGGCAGCCCCCCGAGGACCCCAACGGGGGCATCATCAAGTACGTGATCGAGTACCAGCCGGTGGGCCAGGGCGCCCCCCACCCTTGGGTGGACACCGACGACGGCAACAAGACGGCCAAGGAGGTGACGGCGCTGAACGGCAGCACGCTGTACCAGTTCAGAGTGCGGGCGTTCTCCAAGGTCCCCGGGGAGTGGAGCAAGTTCGTCCAGGCCGCCACCATGGTGGACGGTGAGGCGGGGGGCGTTTCGGGGGTCATTTATGTTATTGTTGACTTGCTTATGGTTGAGGGGGACAGATGCGGGGTACATCGACAAACTGAGAACAGCCATCCAATGCAAGTGTCATAGTGCTTATAGCGGGTGCTCATTTGCAACAACCTGTCCCCTGCCGCGTTTGGATGTACATGTTGACGCGCAGGTTGCTTGCGGCGCAACGCGTTCTCGTGCCTCGTTCTCATCAGGAAACCATGTACTTCTTTGGTGAGCAAACTGGAATAGATCGGAGATAATTCCATTTTCCACCTACAGCTGGGTCTCACTTGGCCCTGAGCAGGTTCACCCAGAGAGCTCCCCGTTGCGCTCAATGGAACGCAATGTCCCTCACTCTCTCCCTCCCCCCGCCCCCCCACCCCTCCAGGCTTCCAGAGCTTCACCCCCACCACCCAGGGCGTGGGGGTCCGGCCGGGCGGCGAGGGCTACCAGCTGCTGGTGGCGGTGGTGGGTTCGGTCACCGTCACCTGCGTCACCATCCTCCTCGCCCTCCTCGCCCTCTTCTGCGTCCGCAAGACGCTGCTGAACCGCCGACGCACCTTCACCTACCAGTCGGGATCGGTGAGGACCCCCCCACTAAGCCCGAGGAGACAGACATACACCGTAATCTATGAAGGGTTTTTATGGATAGTGGCGACGGGAGATTCATCTTTGAGTTGAGCCGGGTTCTTTTGATCGGAGATGAATCGTTTTCTGTGTCCTCATCCTCCAGGGCGAGGAGACCATCCTCCAGTTCAACTCTGGGACCCTGACCCTCACCCGGAGACCCAAGCCCACACTGGAGCCCCTCACCTACCCCATCCTGGAGTGGGACGACATCAAGTTCGAGGACGTCATCGGCGAGGGAAACTTCGGCCAGGTCTGGTTCTGCATTCCTCCGTCCCGGGGGGGGGGGGCGCTCCCCTGGGAATCCTCAATGAATCCATTGTTCTAGTTTAATGACGGGATCGAATCGTTGGACTAACGACGTTGTTTTTTTTACATCTAGGTCATCAAGGCCATGATTAAGAAGGACGGCAACAAAATGAGCGCCGCGATCAAGATGCTCAAAGGTAAAGGTAATTTATAAAAATGTCTGCATCATAAATCCACACGCACACCTTTGATAGAACACAAGTGACCCACACTCACACAACCCACAGCGGAACTGATCCGATATGTAAAGTCCCATCCACTCCCTACTCTAACATTTCAGGAGAAAGCCTTTTCCGGTGACTCACTCTGCTTTGTGTGGTGCTTCCTGCAGAGTTCGCCTCGGAGAACGACCACCGAGACTTCGCCGGGGAGCTGGAGGTGCTGTGCAAACTGGGCCAGCATCCCAACATCATCAACCTGATTGGAGCCTGTGAGAACCGAGGTGAGCAAGTGCCCCCTAGTGGCCCTTCTGTATCGGTACACATGCTCCTGTGAACGTCAACTCCCTGGTGATGGGACATGCTACATGCATAGAAGATGGGCATTGAAAAAAAACATTGATTTACAACGATATCTGAGGATAGGCACTTATAACACTCAATGTGGATGTGTAGAATAACACATTCACCATCCACTTAAAATCTGCTGACAGGGGTTTTAGTTCGTTATCGACAACAGTTATTGACAATGGTGGCCATACCATATTCCTTGTATCGCATCGGTATCGGAAATACATTAAACTACATCTCCCTCCCCTCCACTCTGTCCATCCGTCCGTCCCAGGCTACCTGTACATCGCCATAGAGTACGCTCCCTACGGGAACCTGCTGGACTTCCTGAGGAAGAGCCGGGTGCTGGAGACGGACCCGGCCTTCGCCAAGGAGCACGGCACCGCCTCCACCCTCACCTCCCAGCAGCTGCTGCAGTTCTCCGTCGACGTGGCGACTGGGATGCACTACCTGAGTGACAAGCAGGTAGCAGACCAAACAAATTATAATAATATCAATAAGACACAGCATATCAATAGTGTGGCTTGCTTTGCAACGACATTAATCATAAAAATAAGACACAGAATTAAAGTAGCGTCGATTCACGATTCATGTATTGACTCTTTAGCCATCGCCATTCTCTTCCATTTTCTTCCTCTTCTCTGCAGTTCATCCACAGAGATCTGGCCGCCCGGAACGTTCTGGTGGGAGACAACCTGGTGGCAAAGATCGCCGACTTCGGGCTCTCCAGAGGAGAGGAGGTCTACGTGAAGAAGACGATGGTATGTGGCAGAGACTTGATGAAGACGATGTACGAAGCAACCAACAGGCCTGGGACAGCTCCGAAGAGAACAGTTCTGGGCCATTGTTGCTTATTTAATTTATGTACATGGTCGCCCTTTATCAAGCTGAAAAGGACATGACTATCACCTCAGGAGCAATGAGTAACTCACACATGAAGAGGGGGATGATGGCTGTGAGAAAGGTGGTGGAGGCAATGTATAGATTTGAATTTATTTAATTTAAATGATAGGTCCAGTATTATCTACTTAAATGTCATGTTTATAACAATTTTATATCTATATATCTCTTGTATTTGAATTGATGGGAGCCGAGAACACATCTAGAGGGGAACAGTGTATCAATTGTGTGACAGCAAGGCAATTAGAAATTTGTCTTTATAATGCAGCATCTACAACAAACATAATATCAGAAACAATACATCTATCTCCGATAATAATGCAGAACAAGTTGCTTGTCGCGTCCTGTGTGAACGTCTCGATGTGCACCTACAGGGCAGGCTGCCAGTGCGCTGGATGGCCATCGAGTCTCTGAACTACAGCGTGTACACCACCAAGAGCGACGTGTGAGTACCCTGACGATACGATAGGACGTCCCCCCCATCCCCACCACACAGTCGAGGGAATAGGAAATCAAACCATCTGCTAGTAAAATAGGATGTGGTGTGTTACAACAGAAGACTACTAGTCATGTGGAGAAAATCCCTGACCATGACGTTTTAACGCGCAGTTAATTGAGTTCCCACACACAACATCACGGTTGCTGGTCACAACGTTAACTCGGGTCCCTCCTTATCCTTGTTTTGGTGTCGTTTGCACAACCGCCACCGTAAGTCTCCAACAAGCAGGTCTATAACATTTCAGATATACCACACACAAACACTCACACACACACATACACACACACAAACACACACACACACATCATCCTTCCATCAGTGTGTGTCAGCGGTGAGAAAGATACGGTAGTGCTGGGGACTGATAAGCAGGCAGGAAGTGTGGAGATACAAGTTAGCAGTCTGAAACATTGACCTGTCAAACCAAATACTATTTATAGATACTGCTGCAACACCGAGTCCCACAGTACAGTTAGAGAAATATAAGAGAGAGAGAGATAGAGAGCCAGAGTGTGTAATTGTTTGTGAGGGATAGGGAGAGAGTTACTTAAGAAAGAGAAAGAGTGTGACTAAAGACAGAAACATTGAAAAACTTGATACCAGATTTGATTGTGACCCCTCCCATGATGTATCAGAGACAGATTGGTTGGGTGATCACCTTTTCAGCGATCAACATCCTCCCTTCTGCTGTGTCAGGCCAACATTTTGCTTTATTATTTCCTGTAAATTAAAAAGCGGTTACAATTACAGTTGAACATCAAACATTCAGTAGGTCACATGCAATTTGATACATATCAATTCCCATATCAAATGTAGCCCACATTGCATTTACATGAACATACTGAGTTCCGATATAGTCGTACATTTGAGATTCACAAAGACCGAAATTCACATTTTATAAATCAACTGCTAAGTCAACACAAAGTGAGTGAGTTCCTTAAACTCAGAGAGCTCAGTATCTCTGTGTGCTTAATGATGAAGGAGCTCTCCATCTCCCAAACACAGGTGGTCGTTCGGAGTGCTTCTGTGGGAAATAGTTAGCCTAGGTGAGTAAGATCCAGATTCCTATGCTCTCTAATGCTGACTGTGACGATTGAGGCGGGACAATGACGGCGATGATACTGACGGCCGTGCCTGTGCCAGGTGGGACTCCGTACTGCGGGATGACGTGCGCGGAGCTCTACGAGAAGCTGCCCCAGGGCTACAGGATGGAACAGCCTCGCAACTGTGACGACGAAGTGTGGGTGATCAATCTCCGCTATTGTCTCACCAAAACCTTTACAAGGACACCCCTCATCATGTTATTACTGTATTAAAGTTCAAAGTTCAAAGCCATCTTTATTGCTATTTCCAAAATATGTGCAAGACAAATGGAGGAATCGAAGCAGCGTTTGTCTCTGACCCCCGGTGCAGTAAGTGCTTATGATATGATATTCTCTCTCCCCCAGCTATGAGCTGATGCGGCAGTGCTGGAGGGACCGGCCGTACGAGAGACCCCCGTTCTCCCAGATCTCAGTCCAGCTCAACAGGATGCAGGAGGCCAGGAAGGTGAGAGACGCAAGACTGCTGCCTTGTTGTTCTGAGGTGGAAGGAAAACAACACCTTCTGTGGTTCTGAATGGTGCTATTCTGTCTTGATGTGCGGCTTTTATAATTCTGGTTTCGCTCAAAGACTACAAGAGCACAAAAACATATTTTACTTTCTGCTCGTCCGTTACGAAATGAGATTATCTGATCTCTCTTTACATGATGGTTAAAACCTCCTGTAATCGATCCCACTTTACGGTAAAGTAATGTACGCCAACTGTTCGGTTCTTCTTACCACTGAACCGTCTTCCAGGCCTACGTGAACATGGCTCTCTTCGAGAACTTCACCTACGCCGGGATCGACGCGACGGCCGAAGAGGCCTGACGACCAGCGGCCCCATGCCCTGGTGCGCCCCTCTCCCCCCGTAGGAAGCACCGAGGCTGGGCTCCACGCTACGGTCACCCCCCTGCCGCCCCCCGTAGACCCAGGAGCAGCAGAAGGAGCAAGGCCCCCCTTGGCACCGACACCACCGGGCTATAGCAGGGGGGCCGGGAGAGACTCTTTGTGGAGCTGTGGAACTACTGGGCTGGAATGACCACTGGACCGATAAGGCACGCAGGCGCCTGGGGAGGAGACACTGGGATGGAGGCTGCAGAGACCAAGAGAGAGAACCGTTCTGGCGCTGGCTGAATAGCGACTCCCTGAGCTGTCACTTTGGTTTTGCTGGTGGAACAAGTGCGGCTAAAAGCGTTAACGTTATCTCCAGCATCAGTCTGCCAGCAGAGGGGGATGTGGTCAACGGGACCACAGAACTATGGACTATCTTCTCTTTATCTGCACCAGCAGATCGAGGACAATGATAATGTGTTTATATATATATATATATATATATATATATATATATATACACACACAAAGAATATACAAGATAGGTGTTCTCAAAGACATGAAACCTCAACATTTGCCTCAAGTGTTCAGATCAGAACCCTTAAAGCACACTGGATGTCTACAGTTAAATATTGTGTTTGTGCCTTCTAGACTGCGTATCACTGCCATTCGAATGTACTACTACTACTACTACTACTACTACTACTACTGTATACTATATATTTTGGTCTCTCCTTTAAGAAGCCTCGTCCAATTTTACCCATGAATACTACAATTCCCTATTTTTCTAGAGACTATGTGAAGTATATCTGATCTGATGTTTTATATGTGATGTACCGTTTGTACATTTTGCTGACTGTATTGTTTTTAATACTATTGTTTATATTGTACCGTATTATTTGTTATATCTTCCGGCCCAGGGATTGCAGATGTAAAGTATCTGTGTAGCTAACTCTCGTTGGGCATAGCCCCTGTTAAATATACCAATAAACTAAACTACTGTAGTCCTACAGCTTGAGGCTTATGAATCCCATGCAGCCTTCATAACAGTGTGCCACTACTATAATACTACTCTGTATGAAGACAACACACAGAAATATAGGTATGAATCTATTGCAACATGGTTGGACAATTGTTTCTGCATATATTTGTGAGGCATGTCTTAAGGGTTGATGCAAGCTGGCTAGAAATGATAAAAGTCAGGCACAGAGCAGGCCTAAGGAGGGCACGTTTGCGTGTGCATGGATGGTGATGAGTTGGGTAAGTAGGGCAGAGGAGTCCGGTGGTAAACATGGTCTTCCTGGCTGCGCCGAGGAGATCTGTCATCGGGTTTCCTCCAGAAAGCCACAACCGGAAGAGAGCTGTCTGTCAAACAGGGCCTCTCTGGGCCAAATTCCTGGGGACTTACCCACAAACACACACTCAATCTAGTACTACGTTTGATACAGTAGGTCTAGGAACATACAATTATGATGATCAGCCATTGATAACCCTAAGAAATTCAAAAGAAAACGATGGCGATCAAAAACGTGTGCAGGATATAAAGTTGTAGGCTTGCCATAGAGCCACCGGTTGGCCAACTAACCTTGGAGTCAAATTGCTTGCATAAAAATTGAAGAAAGGAAAAGGTGACACAGATTTTTGTCTGATTTGATGTTTGACCACAAGGGTTTCATAGTACATTTCTATGCATGTTTAATTTCTGTAGCATTTAGCAAGACGTTTAATTTCTCTTACATTTATCATCTGGAATAGGAGACTCACTGCTGGAAAATAACAATCCTAACCCAACAGGAAGTCAGAACCTTCCTGTCAATTCTCTCTCTCTCACTCTTTCTGGGGCAAAAAAATAAACTTGTAACATATAAAGAACTTCCTATGAAACCACAAAATACTCCCCACCCCCCTTCTCTTAATCATAACCCTCCCTCTCTCTTCTTTCCCACTCGACAACAACAATCTATTTCAGACACAACCGTTCCTCCGATAAAGCTCCACATCAGGCCCATGGCTGTGCCACCTAGAGGGTCTTAAGGCCATGGATCTGGCCCTGCTGGGGGAACTCTTTCTGGCCGCTGTGTGGATGCAGCTTGGCTGTATGGCTGATGGACATGGCAGGCGTGGATCTATCACACACCTGCCCATGAAAGGTGTATTTTTTTTTTTTATTGCTATTGATTGGCGACACGAGACTTCAAAACTCTCATTTAAATTAAGACAAGTTAAATGTATAATTTATGGCACTAGTTCAAACATGAGCAAAACCGATTTGTCCGTTTTTCTGGGACAGGGGAAGGAGTGGGTTGGTATGAAGTACTCGGACGGCAGAACCATCTGAGAAGGAGATGAGAGAAAACTAGAAGCGAACAAATCAATGGGTTCTATCTTTGTTGTTTTTTGAGCAGATGTTTTGCTGTTGAAGGACGAGGAAGACCCCAAGTGTTTCAGCAGAACAGAATACGATCTCACCTGCTTCGTTGAAACTCCAGACAACAAGACCTATGACTTCTTCTACAAGACTGATGACAGGTAGGTAGTTGTTTTTACAATGTGCATTGTTGATGGACGTTCTCCATTCAATCATGGGTCTTTTATAGCCCAAAGTCATTTTTGGTAGATTAAGACAAACCTGCTTATTCTTTTTAGAATGTATTAAAGAAAGTTTAAATAAATTCAATGCAAATAAATAACTATTATGACTGTTATCAATCTTATTGAATATAATGATGACATAGAGGCTGCCCAGACACTGCCAGTAACCCTGTCTGTCTGTCCAGGGAGAAGAGATGTGATGTGAGGCTGCAGCGGACAGAAGACGGATCCTTTCTCCACATCTGTCTCTTCCCTCCTGACGACACTTATCTGTTTGTCCTCACACACCTCCGGGTGACGGAGGCTGGGACCAACCACACCCTGCACAACCGCAGCGTCAGTGTGGAAGACCAGGGTGAGGAGAATCTCTCCCCCTGGGTCACACACACACACACACACACACACACACACACACACACACAGACACACACACACACACACACACAAACACAGAGTCAGAGAGACAGACAGGCACACAGACACACACATTCACAGACACACACACACACACACACACTAACACAGACACAGACAGACACACACACAGACAGACACACACACACACACAGACACAGACACACACATACACACACACAGACACGCACACACACACACACAGACACACACAGACAGACACACAGAGAGACACACAGACCCCCCCCCACACACACACACAGAAAGACACACACGCATACATACATACATACATACAGACAGACATACATACATACAGACAGACATACATACATACATACAGACAGACATACATACATACAGACAGACATACATACATACACTCCTTTCTTCCTTCCTTACATGTATGCATGTATAATGAATATTAATTTTAGCTTCTATTCAATAGCGTATTATATGATTTGTTTTCATTTGTAGTTCTCCTAGATCCACCAACAAATATGTCCCATTGCCATACTGGCTTGCCAGGCCAGCTGCAGCTAACATGGCAAGTGGACAAAGCGTGGGAAAGCAAGGTGCATTATTGGATACGGTATTCATCCAACAGGTTGGGAGAAAAAAACAAAAAGGTACATCTGACAGATCATTTCAATTAATGCCACGCAATATCTATACTTTAGTTGATTGCAATTCAATTTACAACTTAAAATTCCCAAAGAATCAAGTGAACAACTGGTATATCAACTCCTCTAAAGTCGTGAGGATCTATATGTACTTTTTGTGATTTCTCCAGGGAGATGGGGTCCAGCTAGAGACCCTGACGTCTCTGGTGCCAGGGGAGGTGCTCCAGTTCGAGATCAGAATAAATGTTATTAAATATGGTCTGGACAAAACCATAGGGCACTGGAGCCACTGGTCCAAACCATTGGCAGTGATGGTGCCCCAAAGCGCAGGTGTGAGTGGAAGACGGAAATTACTTATTGGTGCTCTGTATGTGTCTGTGTGATTGAGATTAAGAAAGAGAGCGAAAAGACAACAAGACGATATTTTGTGTAGTCACATTAAAACCTTACAGAACGAATTAGGTAATGACTTTGGTCATTCCCTCTCCCTTCTCTCTTCAGTTGACATCTCACTTGAGTGCTACACATCTGACCTGCATAACGTCACCTGCCAGTGGGACGAGAACATCTACAAGGGCGTCACCTACAAGCTGTTCTACAGACACAGCCCCAGGTACAATCAAACGCTCTGCACAAATGTGAACGCCACAGTATGACGTACCGACTGCTGCACTTCTCAGATTATAACTTGAATTTGCTGTGCCACACGTTAAAGCTTCACCACTTCCTGACGGTTCTGTTATTTCTTTCTCAATAGTTTCTTGAATAGTAAGTCACTGGGTTGGACAGAGTGCCTGAAGAGCTGGAACCGGAGTGATCAGTGCCGTTTCCATGGAGACAAGACCCAGTTGTTCCAGGTCAAACTGGGAGCGGGTGGCAGCCCGTCTCCCCTGGACCGAACCTTCTACTCTGAAGCCTTCTACCTCAACGGCAGCAGTGAGTCTTCTCGCTTTGACATTTGTTGGCTCTTGAGTGGAAAAGCTACTCTTTTTAAAACAGAAAAGAATGGACAACAATACAACTGTACCGCACAAAGTAATTGTGATGATAAAATCATTCAATACAATACAATGCAATGCAATTGTATTTATATGTATATTGCTATATTGTTGAAAATTTGGAATTGTGAATTAAAATCAGTAAAATTGCTTTTGTCTTTGTTAAGACAAAATTGCAATCAAATTAACACTGTGTAAATCTTGGAGCATGTGCAGATGTGTGTCCTTATACTGTCTATTCATGCTTCAGTCAAGACAGCCCCCCCAGGGCAGCTGGAAGAGAGTATAGATACCGGGACGCTGTGCCTGTCTTGGGCAGCCCCTTTCCCAGCCCTCTCTGCTCACCTGCTGTACCAGGTCCACTACCACACCAGAGAGGGCGGACCCTGGCTGGTGAGACGCCACCGCACACCTCACGCCAAACACTTAGGAGCTCAAACATTAAAATATCAAAAACTCACGCTTCTCAAACCCCATCTCCTCAGACGGTGTCGTCGAAAGGTCCGGAGACAAGGACATGTCTGGAGGGTTTGACAGGAAGTCAGTACAGTGTGCAGGTCAGAGCCAAGCCCAATGGGACTTTTTTCTCCGGTCAATGGAGCGACTGGTCACTCAAACTCTCCGGATCCATCCCCCGCGACATGGGTGGGTCTTTAGAAATGACAGCTATATAAATCTTTAGAAATCCAAATATATCTTGACATTTGACATTTTTGGTAGACTGTGGTGATCTCCATATCTAATGACTATGATCCATATCTACATCATGTGCAGGGGCTATCCTCATCTCTGGTATCCCTCTCCTGATGCTAGTGCTGGCCATCGTCTTCATTTCTCTGATTTCTCGGTATCTCAGGTAGGCTCGGCGGCCTGTGTGTTCATCTAGCTAGCAAGTGTGGGGCAGCTGATTTCATTCATTTGTTGTAAATACAAAATAAAATGTAAGATCTTTGTATCAGTACTCAAGTCTATTCAATGCACCATTTCAGCATAATCAACGTTCATTATACTTTTTTTTTTCCTGTGCAGTAAGTTTAAAAAACTACTGTGGCCACCGATTCCAAACCTTGATAAAGTGTTGCAAGGCTTCCTGGCAGAAATCAATGGGCCGAAATTGGTAAGAGACTTTGATCTGTATCAGTGTAATAGCGTGTCATTTTTCCGACCTTTAAGGGCTGTGATCTACGGAAATGTGAACATGTGAGAACAGGAAGGTCTCACAAGGCAACTGTGACAGAAAATGATTGAGACCATCCTTGCATCCGCTCCCTCCTCTTTTTAAAACCTTTATCGTGAGTGGCGGGTAGTAGTTTGCGGAATCATTTGGTCTGTAACTCATAGACCATTACAAGGATCTGAGGTCGTGAGACTGGAGACTGGAGCAGACCAGGCTCACCTACTGTACCTTCTTGTGCTACAGGATCCTCCATTCGCCTCAAAGCAGTGCTTGAAGGAGAACCTTGCGTCCGTTGTGGAGATCATGTACACGGAGGACGCGGCGGCCGGGTTAGAGAAGCCCCCTGACGAGTCCGCCCCGCTAGTGATCCCAGGGGGGCAGCTCTCCGTCGGGGAGCAGGGGGACCGGAGCCCCGACGGGACCCTGGAGGTCAGCCCGGACTATGTGACGCTGAGCACCATGGATGCGGCCCCCAGCTGTCAGCAAGGGAATGAGTACATTTACGAACACGTTGCTGAGTGCCGGGGACTTGCCTGTGGGGCGAGGGTGGGCTGCGTCCAGCCAGCCGCAACCACCCACGAACGCTCCTCCACAGCTTCATGCACTAGCGGCATGGACATTCTGAACCGCTCCTACCTGCTCCCAGCAGAGGGCAGCAGAGGGCTGGAGCCGGGGACCGCTGCTGCCTCTGGAGGCTCAGACAAGCGGTACACCAACATGGACGCTCCACCATATCCCGACGGCGTGGCGTGACATCAGGGGGGAGGTTGTGTATCAAAACACAGCATGGGTCACATTTACCTTCTGATCTAATAAAAGAACAACATCTGTCTGTGGATATACAGTATAAAGCAGTGTTCTCCATCTATTTTGTATTTGCTAGCCTCTGTTTACCATCTTTTGCAGAAGATACATTATTTGGCTTGCTATTGGTCGATAGGGAAGTTGATGTTCTCAAAGTATTATAGTTGATCATAGTAATATAGCTAGTATGTTCAATTAACGAAAATGTTTATTATAAATGTATGTATTGTCACTGTCAATAATGCAAAGTGATTACTATAGTGAGAAAGAACCTTGAAAGCAGTTTAGGAGAGGGGGAGAAAGTTCTGTACTGCTCAAAACAATGTATAAAATGGAAAGGTAGAGAAGAATTTCACAGTCAAATAAAAGCCGTCACAAATGCCTTCAACACATAGGCCATAAGATCATGAAGTTAACT
>NC_136940.1:25488594-25491094 GCF_949987615.1 Pollachius pollachius
ACGCGAGAGCTAAAATAGTGAAAAACACATCAGAAGGATTCCTAGTATGTGAACACTTACCTGGCAGTGCATTCTGATTCTAATTGTTTGGAGGCGGGACAGCAGATGGCCTCGTGCTGACATTATAACATTTGTTCACCTCTTGCTGTTCAAACAGGCTCACAATCGCCATCATCATCATCATCATCATCATCATCATCATCATCATCATCATCATCATCGTATTCTTTACAGTGCCAGTTTTATTTTTGGAATGCTAAAAATATCAAATATAAGAATATATACATACATGCCAACTAATGTGTCATACTCAACAAGGCCCACTATGCCAGTTTCTATGCCGGTAGACCAGTATAAAACCAGTTTAGTTTACAAACTAATGCTACAAAGAAGGTCCTTCATGTCCTGAAAGAATGTAAATGTTCTACAAAGATAAAATATTCCCTTAATTTACTCATTACATCCAAATAGGACATCAAAGCCAAAACCGCAATTCCCTCCTTTCTGCTTTCATCTGCCACATCTAAAGCAACATGGCAACGTCAAGAATACAAAAAACTGGCTTTTCTCTGGCGGGGGAATATTTGTGAGTTTTGTAAGGGCTGTACCGTTCCATCATATTTATGACTAAGCTGTCACCCTACAAAATGATACATGTTTTTGTCTGTTCTTCTGTTAACAAGCAAGAGTTAAACTCAAACACACACACACACACACACACACACACACACACACACACACACACACACACACACACACACACACACACACACACACACACACACACACACAAAACGATTTTACGGACTGACTTGCATTTAAACGGGAAGCCTTGCGAGTTAAAACAAAGAACAGGCAATGAGTTGTGTTCTTGTAACTAGATCGATCCTGGTTCAGTTTGCTGTCTTAACCAGACCTTCAATGTGTTACATATTTACCAGTGCTATACAGACATGACCAGATAAAACAAAAATAGATAAAAATCAATCATATCATTCAAGCTCTTGCGAGAGGGATTTGCAAGTTAATAAAATGACTATTCCGTTATATAATTAAACCAACTCTGTTTTAACTTTTGTTTAGGTTAAGGACAGGCCCAGGAATAAACATACATCTGTTGTCATAAGGGCAATATATAACTGGTTCAAAATATACGTCAGGTTGCTTATAAATATGTCATAGTGTTTCCCCCCACGAAGCTAATTTGAATCACTGCCACAGGGAACAACATCAAAGCCTGAGAACAGGTATAAGCAGGCGATTGTTTTTGTATAATGTACAGTATGAATGATTGTTATAGGCTTTGTGTTTGTGTGTGCGTGCTTATGTGTGTGTGTGTGTGTGTGTTTGTGTGTGTTTATGTGTGTGTGTGGGTGTGTGTGTGTTTGTGTGTGTGTGTGTGTTCGTGTGTGTGTGTGCATGTGTGTGTTTGTGTGTGTGTTTATGTGTGTGTGTGTGTGTGTATGTGCATGTGCGCTCGTGTGTGTGTGTGTGTGTGTGTGTCTGTGTGTGTGTGTGTGTGTGTGCGTGTGTGTGTGTGTGTGTGCTCGTGTGTGCGTGTGTGCGCGCATGTGTGTGTGTGTGTGTGTGTGTGTGTGTGTGTGTGTGTTCATGCATAAGTGAACGACGCCACCCTGAACTCTTCAGGTACCTCCCAGAGAACAGGGGGCTGCATCTCTAATGAGAGCCACACACAGCTCTGGTAGGACCTTTGATGTGGCAGGTGGGGCATCGACATGCCACACACATGGCATCAAGCTGGTGACTGGGGTGAGCGACAGAGAGGGGGAAGGGGGAGAGAGAGGGAAGGGGGAGAGCATGAGAGAGAAAGGAGAGAGATAGATAGAGAGAGAGCCAGTGAGCGAGAGCAGGAGAGCAAGAAAGACAGACAGAGAGAGAGAGAGACAGAGAAAGAGAGACAGGGAGAAATAGAAAGGCTGATACGCAAAAACAGACATTTTCGTTCAGCAGTAGAACGACATTTACAATTCAGATTCCACAGAAGGTTTGATGAGTGAGGAGAACCTGAGACACTCCACATGTTGTCCGGGAGACAAGGGAGGAGGATAACTGCAGTGTCCCCAACGAGTGAGAGAAAAGGCTGCACCACACACCCTTTAGTGTTGAAAAGCAGCATCCCCTGTCCCGCTGCAAGATAAGTATAAGTGTCTCAAGACAAGCGTTAAACGTTATCCTCTTTTGAGGATTGGATGATGGCCAGACAGTAAATATGTTTCACGTTCATCTTGTCTCTATCCCTCCAATACTTGAGTAATCATTTATTTGATCCTTATGAGCTCTCTCTCTCTCTCTCTTTCTCTCTCTCTCTCTCTCTCTCTCTCTCTCTCTCTCAACTTTGGTAGCTTAATCAACTAGATTGGTTGTACATATTAAAGCAAACTTGTCCAACAGAACAAAGGGTTCAATGAAGCACCAAGGAGCTAATCCTCACCCAGATCGCTGCTAATTATAACCTAGCAGCAGAGCACGGCGGATCTCT
>NC_136940.1:25498594-25516094 GCF_949987615.1 Pollachius pollachius
GGGAATACCAAGAGTTTTGGGAGGCTCTGCTACAGAGAGAGAGAGAGAGAGAGAGAGAGAGAGAGAGAGAGAGCGAGAGAGAGAGGGGCTCTCCACTCCCTCACTCTTCAATCCAGTGACTGGGAAAGAAGCAATGAGCCAACAGATACAATATGGCTTTTGATTGGGGTCCGGCAAGTGGGTCACAGTAACTGCAGGTAGAGCGCGATAGAGATGACATAAGACCTCTGAGGATTGAGCTGAATGTTCTCCCCCCCCCCATGTCAGAGCTGGAACAGGCTGGTGGTGTAGAGTTACTAGCGGCCCTCAGTCAGTGGGTCCATTTATAGGAGATTGTATTTATTACTCTGCAGTAATAAGACATTGTTCACTGTAATCACATTTCCTCGCTGAGCTGCAGAGAAACCAAAGAAAGCTCCAAATCCCTGAGACTCACAGACAAGAACGTTCAGCTATATTCACAACCCTCATGGCTCTTAAACGGGAATTTGTCTTCAATATAATCAAAGAAGCATATGCTCATCAAAACCAATCCCTTGTGATTGATTGGTTGTCTTTATTGACAAACAGTGCATTGTAATAGTAAGGTTCAGAAAGGTAATGGTTACAAACTCTCGCACACTCACATTATACAAACAGCTGACTGTACATTGACCATCACATACTTTGTATTACCGCATACATACAGTACATACACGGGTGTGCACACGCACACAGACAATTATATTACAGTCACATTGTTGGCCCGACAGAGAGATGCTCTGTGGTCCATGTGGTCGAACACCTCCACCGACGGTCATGGAGGGAGGCTGAAAAAAAGGCAGAGACTAAAGCCGACACACAATATCCTTTTTTCAACAGAAAACACAACACACACACACTGAACAGTACGGCAGGCAAGTCTGTTTTGTTGTCTTTTTCAGTATTTTCTGTTCGGTTCATTAAAAAGTGTGCGGAAGGAACCTCGCAGTCCAAAGAAAAACCAACGGTAGCGCTGGTATCTGCTGTGATTGGACTACGAGCCGGTCACCAGAAGGTTGATGTGTTATTTAGACACAATCCCTGCCTTCATTTTCTAGCGTTTGTACAGGTTGTTTATTTATTGTTAAAATGTATAACTAGCTAACTGGTGCTCATTCTTACTTGTGTCAGGCAATACAATCAATTAATAAATAAAAAGATACACAAACAAATGAATAAATAACACATTAATAAATAAATAAATAAATAAGGCAAAATTAATGATATTCTTCCAAAAATAAGGGAAGACTGGAATGGAACACTTTGGTGTGAGCGCATTCGGAAATCTAACACTGCTTCGAGGCGTTTAGTGTTTTCTAGACCAAACTGTCAAAACTCTGAGAGAACACTGTGTTTTTGTGTGTGTGTTAAAACTAGAAATTGGCGTGTATCTTTGCGCGCGGTGACAACAAAAGAAACACAAACAGCCAAAACTTGACGGCGTTTGATGCTCTTGTCTTCCCCGGCCGCGAGCTTCAACAGTGAGTGAAAGAAGAAGGTTGAAATGTAGATTAAAGCAGAACTCAGAGTGGTGGCTCTGAGAGATAGACATGAGAGGATTGAAGAGGAGTGCAAAGGCAACGGATATCTGCATACACAAGGAGGGAGAGCAAGGAGAGGTGAGAGGGAGGGGGCTGGCGAGAGAGAAAGTGTCTCTTCAGCCTCATTTTTATTCAAGCGCAGGCGTCTATATCGCCCCTTTTCCCTCTTCTGTCTCCCTGCTTCTCACTTATTCATATTTCTTCCCTCTCTCCCTCTCCCCTCCTCCGTGGCCTCCACCGCCCAGTGATCCAGCTTTATTACACCGGCTGCTTATTTAATGAGGGAAGGCGTTTTTCAGTTAACCACAAAGCCATTTATAGTGAAATCCAAGCTAAATATGTAAAGAAATCTGACCTCTGACCATGTCCATGGAAGTTGTGCAGTCAGCTTCCCAGTGTGAGCTTGGGAAGCCACATTCCGATATCTTTGACTTGCCTGAATACATTGTTTAAGTCATTTTCCAGAGAGAATCAACAGTGTTTTCTGGCAGTAGTCACTAGTTAGACAAATGGTACAGGAAGGCTGAGGGAAATGATAAAGGCTATACATGTCTGGTCTTTCACATGTGCAATTCTCAATGAAGTCACAAATAATTTGCCATATTGGTAATGTGCACATTTTTTTTTTACCAATTTATAATCCATTTGCTTGATAGAAAGAAAGAAATATTGAAATAATACATAGATGAACTTAATATGCTGACCACAATTGAACACTTTAACCATTAAAAGCGACACAGGATTTCCCAATAGGGTAAATCTTCTAGTCCCTGAGCAATCTTACATAAACCTCATCAGAAGGATCAAAAACCATCATTCAATCAGAAATACGAAAAAATCCTTAAACACTTAATTTTGGCAAATCCTAAAGGGATGTATGCATTTATTAATTATATACCCCGTTTTATCCCATGTATCCTGTGTGCGTGCACACACACACACATGCAAAGACACACACACACAAACACACACACACACACACACACACACACACACACACACTTGTGTTCCTCACACATTTTCTCTGTCCCTAGTATAAACAAGACAAGCCGCAAAAATGAATACAGGAATGATGTTCATGATTTCATCCTTCATGTCAAGGGCATCATTTATCAAGTTCACAATCTTTTCATAAACATAAATCAATACTATCCCCCACTGCTTTCTTAAGCATAGCCCCCACTCAAACACACTAAGGACCCGATCCAAGCCAATCACAAGGCATGTGACATTAAAAAGTCCCATTAGGTATCAAATGTTTCTGAGACGATATGAGTTTTCCGGGCGGCGCGAGTTGTCACGTTGGTTATTAAACCTTCAAGCTGGAGCCCCTTCTCCGGAGCCCTCTGTTTACAGAGAGTTATTCCGCTGACGCGCTGACACGGTCCCAGTGGTTCTCGATGCGCACTTTAATGTGTTCAATAAGCTAGTGTTGCCTGGCAACAAATTCAATTCAAGCAATATTGGCTGAGAAGAGTTTGTGGCCAAAAGTGACAATCGGATTGCTGGGGATGTGAAACCAAAGCTCTCAATGTCATTTATCAACTCACACGAGTCACACAGTCTTTTACTTTGGTGTTCTCCTTGTTTTCCAGGGGCGTATTGTAACTGACAAACACGAAACACAACCTTAAATCCAACAGGAGTCATGCAATAGTTAAGTATTTAAATGCAAAATGTTAAATGCTGCTATTTCTGCCACGTGAACAATGTAATCCCGGTCACAACCAAAGCCACACACACATAGATCCCCCTGGCTGAGGCTGGAACGAAGATGAATTATCTGTACTGGATGAGTGTGAATTGAGCCTAATATCTACTCTGAGATATCTCAGTGTTTAATAACCTGGTCTCCCTCCCATAAAGATGGATCCAATGGGCAATCTGTGCCAAAGAGTAAATAGAATTTCAGATGGTAAATACAGCTTATTTTCCATCCATGTTATTATTTTTCTCAACAATGTATCGTTTCTATTAACGATGATTGGTTACTTTCACATTTCTGAATACTAATCAAAACATCTCGGCAAAAATAAAGTCTTTTATGAAGTATTTTGTCGTCAGGAAGACATGGGGAGGAAGGTGCATCGCAAAAGGGCGAGCAGCCCGATCTCATTCTATCGCCTTGACGAGACAAACGTTAATTCTTGTTCATTTCACCATCTCATGGCTTCAGGGAATGATCAAAGCCAGTGCC
The DNA here is from genome assembly GCF_949987615.1 of Pollachius pollachius. NCBI lineage: Eukaryota > Metazoa > Chordata > Actinopteri > Gadiformes > Gadidae > Pollachius > Pollachius pollachius. The sequence continues at coordinate 25,502,354 of NC_136940.1, forward strand.
AAGAAGATAGATGGAAACATAGGTAGATTGATTGGTAGATTCAGATTGTTAGGTAGGTTGATAGGCATGTCAATTGATAGGTCGAGGAACAGAGATTGACAGTTAGGTAGCATAGCGACGCCTGGGACACACATCAAAGTATTGTTTTGGTTCCAGCCTTCGGTTTTGTCTGACAGGTACGAACGTCTCTCCTCAGACAAGAGGGGCACTGTCTCAGACAAGTGTTTGTTGTGTGCTTGATGTTGTTAATGTGAAGGTTAAAACGTGTTGCACAGAGTTTCTCCTGAATCATTTCCCAGGCGAGACGAAGACGAATTGTCCTTGGTGTCAATGAAAAAGTACAAATCACAGAATCATGAAACAAGGTGTGTTTTGTTCCAGAGCATGGTCACTGGTGGGATGCGTTAGTCCGAGGGAGCCAGCAGCATGGGACACAGAACCGACAAATATTTCGGCCACAATGATTTATCCTCAGCTGTTTTTTCAAAATGGAAGCAAAACAATTAAGCATCATGGGAACTTCCCACATAATAATATCTACAGACTCTTCAATATGAAGACTAGAATGGTCTTATTGGTGCGTGGAAGCTTTGAGAGCCGACTGTACTATAGGTCTTGTGTCCCTGTAGAATAGAGATTGGCATTTCTGCCTGAACTATGTCCTAGTCTTGATGTGGATTTTCTTTCGCTGTGACCCAAACATGTTTACAGTCGTGTTCAAATATTTAAAAGTCCAGGGTCATTGTCTTTTTTCTTTTGGTACTGCCTCACAGATTGAGGATGCTTCCAATATCTTAAGACCCTGTGTATTGCCGGACAGTTTGTTCATATACAGTAACTATCATATAGTATACTTCTTCACAGTAATATTTGGACCATTCGAGTTCAAACACAAACCACTTGTGTGTTTGTGTTTGGGGGGGGATAGTGGCTTCAAGGTTATGGGACTGCAGCTGCCGTTTGAAAATCCTTATTTCCACTTTCAATTGAGATACTCTGAATTCAGCCAGCAGTGTGTGCATATACGACAGAGTTGTGATGGTCACGTCTGTCAGAATGTATTTGGACAGACTTTGGGTTCGGCTGATAGCGTCCACGGGTGTTCAAGGTGTCCCATTAGTCGTCTGGAGTTGATTGCTTTCTGCATTGTACTTGTACGTGTTCCAAAGGGAACCTCATTGATCCCGTTGGGTTAGTGCGTTACAGTGACTCTGTCGGGGACTGGTCATCGATGTGGTCCCTCATGGACTGGACGCTGGTCAGGATCTTCTTCTGGTGGCCGGCCAGAGACACACCCAGCCTCTGCAGGTCTCTGCAAGAACCACACAAACAAACAACAACAAGAACGTTTACAGATCACGAGTCTTCTGCGTCAGTTACACATTTGAATCACCTGAAGGAAACGAGGAAAGACGGAAAGGTAGGAAGGACGGAAGAGAAGGAAGACAGGAACAGAAGGGAAGGAGGACGCGCCCCTTGAGAGAGGTATCGACCCAGCGGTCCAGAGAGGACGCTCCGGCGGGTGGACCTACTCGGTGGTGAGCTGCGTGATCAGGGACAGGGAGTTGATGCCCGACCCGATGAAGGAGTCCCTGTACTGCGTCATCTTCAGCGCGCCCAGCCAGTCCTCCACAGAGCTGACGCTGCTCAGGTCTGGAGCCCCTCGGTCGAGCAGGGCATGAGGGGAAGGCCTTGAGGGACGGAGGGATAACCCATGAGAGGCCGCTTTACAGGGACCGGGATTTCCGGATGCATGTTGTGAAGGAGCAGGCAGCTGTTGGGCCTCGTGTTCTTCGTTGGGCCGGTATTATACGTGTGTATATGCATGTATACGTGGTTAGTGTTGATGTATGTATGTCTCCACTCACCCGGCGGGGACGTTGCTGCCGGCGGTCTTGAGGGAGGCGGGGTTGCGGATCATCTTGTCCAGCATGCTGACGAGGTCGGGGAACTTGGGCCGGGCGTTGCGGTCCTTCTGCCAGCAGTCCAGCATGAGCTGATGGAGCACCAGGGGGCAGTCCATGGGGGCCGGCAGCCGGAAGTCCTGCTCTATGGCGTTGATCACCTGCGGAGGCGAGAGAGGCACGCGGGGGGCCGCGGTGAGTGTGTATGCGACCGCATGCGTTCTGACGGCTGCCCGTTTCCCTCCTCACGGGGGAGTTTTGAGAACGATGTAAGTTTATTATTCTGCATTCAAAAAACACTTTATTTCGTTATTCTTTTCGCTTTTTATTCTTAGTGATTCTGAGGTCATTTATTTCTGCTGCTGAGAAGGAACCAAATAAAATGAGGCTAGACGTTACAGCATGACCCCACAACAACAGGTCCAACACTGTATTGTCTTATCCACTTAACACTCTGCACATTGAGCAGTTACTAGCTACAAAATGCCTAAAAGCAAGCACTTCCTAGGGGATTTGAAGAGTTTGAAAGTCCTCCTCCCTGCCTCCTGCTTCACAAAAATAACTTGAGAGGGAATACATCACGTCCTTCATGTTGTCAGAGATTAGAGTTTGTGTGTGCGTGTTACCGTGTGTCTGCGTTTGCACCTATAAGCCTCAGCGAGAAGTGGTAAAACGAGCGCGGATGAGCATCAGCCATTCTTCTGCTGCCGGGGTGAACTCTGGCCGACCCCGGCACACTTCTGTGGGCTTTGGTGCTGCATAAATTCCCTCTAAGCACCCACTGTCAATCAAAGGAGGGCGAGGGGTGCGGCGCGACGCTGTGTGTGGCGCTTTCATGGTTAATTCATGTCGAACATATCACCTGTGGTGGCTCCCCTGACAGAACCTTATTTCATGTTCCCCCAAAAAGCGCACGCTTAAAACCCTGTGTGTGCGCTCACACACGCTTTTATCTGTGTGTCTGTCAAGTGCCTTTGCTTTTGTGCTGTGTGTGTGTGTGTGTGTGTGCGTGTGTGTGCGTGCGTGCGCGTGCATGCACGTGTGTGTGTGTGTGTGTGCGCGTGTGTGTGTGTGTGTGTGTGTGTGTGCGTGTGTGTGTGTGTGTGTGTGTGTGCGTGTGTGTGTGTGTCTGTGCCCACCCACGTACGGGGTGCGCTTTTGGGTGCAGGGTTCATGCATATAAAATCACGGATCCAGAAGTCCTATTGTGTTACAGCAGAACCTCTGGTCCAGAAGTCCTGCTGTGTTACAGCAGAACCTCTGGTCCAGAAGTCCTGCTGTGTTACAGCAGAACCTCTGGTCCAGAAGTCCTCTCGTGTGACCTCTTATTTCTATAATGTTCTGTAACCTTAACATACCCTTTTTGACTGTTTACATCTGCTGGCCAAATAGGTTTTAGCTGATTTTAGATTAGTAATCTGAAGTCTGATTTGTGAGACTAATGCATAGTCAAAGCCTTGGCAGCCTCTGGTTATCTATAGCCTAAAAACAAACACACACACAACACACACAAACATCTCCATTACTATAGACCGTATGTGCAACATAACGTAAAACTGGTGCTTCAGCATTACTGCTGGATATAATGGCTCTAAGAACAATCAGGGGGGAGAGGCAGAGGTTAGGTGTGGGAAGACAGACAAGGGAGGAATCAGACTCAACAAAAGAAAGAAAGAATGAATGAAGGTAAGAAAAAAATGAAAGGCTTGGTCAAACATAAAATCTGAGTATTGAACATATCAAAGATGGACTAGAAGCCTGCGTGCAGTTGAACTTTGCCCATGCGTCGTCAAAGACTCTCTGAACTGACTCACCCTGCACTTACCTAAGACACCAGCAATTAAAACCTCACAACCGCCTTCCTAGCATCAGTTTGTCCAGAGCGCGGTCGCCATGGCACCGAGGCAGGCAGAGAGGAGCCGGCTCAGATGAGTCTGAGCACTGCAGTAACTGTTCCCCAAGTGTTTCCCAACAAACGGCTAATTGAGCTAATTTACCAGGTAATAAACCGCAGATTAGTGCTTACAGCCAGTGAGGGGGGGATACGCTGACTCTACGCCTCACTTCCATTTCTATTAACGCTCGCTGTGCAAAATATCTTCTTTCCATTTTTTTTAATGTCGCTTTATGGACTTGGCAACTCAGGGTTTTATAAAATATGTTATCAAGAATTATCCAGATGGTAACTTGAACCTCAGACCTCATGATTGAAACAAGAAAGACTCAAAGTGGTGACCTTAAACCGAGCATTTAAAACATCAGGAACATTCACTAATTTGAACCTCGCGATGGCCTTGAGGAGACAGGAAGAGGGGTAAAGCGAAGGGAAACAGGCGCTGTACACAGTACACACTGTGGATTTTGCGGTGAGAAAGAAGGAACAATGGTGACTTAAAGCACTATCAGAGTGTTTCAGACAGAAAGAAAAACATCCCTTTAGCTTTGAAACGTGACATATAATTCAACCGCCAACTGACATGTGGAAGCCATGTCTCGCAAAAACAGGAAAAAGAATCACACAGAAGACACACAGACGCACACACGTCCCCACATGTTAGGAAGGGAAGTGAACAGATAAACAAAGAGAGGTTGTGGGGTCGCTCAAAGACATGGACCCACACACACGCACGCACGCACACACACACACACTCCACACACAAAGACACACACACAAACACATAAACACATACACAAGTTGGCAGCGTGGACCCACAAAGACATGGACCCCCCCCACACATACATAAACAGAGACACACACAAACACACTCATACATACACACACACACACACAAACACAGGTTGGCAGCGTGGACCCACAAAGACATGCACACACACACACACACACACACACACACACAGACACACACACCCCCCCTCAGCGGGCAGCGGGACAGGGTGACGTACGTCTTGGTTGCTCATGTCCCAGTACGGCCTCTCTCCGTATGACATCACCTCCCAGGTGACGATGCCGTAGCTCCACACGTCTGAGGCCGACGTGAACTTCCTGTAGGCGATGGCCTCGGGTGCCGTCCAGCGCACCGGGATCTTACCCCCCTGAGACACACACACACACACACACACACACACACACACACACACACACACACACACACATTGCATGGCTGTTACTTCTTTACCTCACGCTCGTTTGCCTGCTGACGTCACATCCTGCCTAACAGAAGCCCGGTCAGTCATTACTCACAGTATTAAACAAAGAGGAGTGAGCCTCATAGCACCTTAACACTCCAGCAATAGTATAGTATAGATAGTAGAATAAGTAGAAAGTATAGTAGTACATATGAAGTATACCTCAAGCAAACAATTCAATTCAATTCAACGAAGGGACAAACAGACGACAATATGTTTGTATTTTTGTGTGTATGTGTGTGTGCATGGATGTATGTACGTACGTGTGTATGTGTATGAACGTGTGTTTGTGTCTGTGTGTGTGTGTATGTATGTACTTGTGTATGTGCGTGTGCGTGTGTGCACGTGCGTGTGCGTGCGTGCGTGCGTGCGTGCGTGCGTGTGTGTGGTGGCGCCCTCACCAGGGAGCTGGTGTAGGTGGGGTCGGAGGTGTCCTCCTCCAGGTAGCGGGACAGGCCGAAGTCTGAGACCTTACACACCAGGTTGCTGTTCACCAGGATGTTCCGGGCGGCCAGGTCGCGGTGCACGTAGCTCATCTCCGCCAGGTACCTAGCACACAACACAACACAACGCCTGAGTACCTAGCACACAACACAACACCACACCTGAGTACCTACTGCACAACACCACACAACGCCTGAGTACCTACCACACAACACCACACAACGCCTGAGTACCTACCACACAACACCACACCACACAACACCTGAGTACCTACCACACAACACAACACCACACAACACCTGAGTACCTACAACACAACACCACACCACACCTGAGTACCTACAACACAACACAACACAACGCCACACCACACAACACCTGAGTACCTACAACACAACACCACATAACACCTGAGTACCTACAACACAACACCACACCTGAGTACCTACAACACAACACAACACCTGAGTACCTAACGCACAACGCCACGCCATCACGCTCAGCTACTTAGAGACAGCCATGACATTTGTGTGTGAGTGTGTGTGTATATATGTGTGTGTATGTATGTGTGTATGTGTGTGTATTTGGGCATCCGTGTGTGCGTGGTTTGAGTGTGTGTTTGTGTGTGCGAGCATGTGTGTGTATATCTGTGTGTGTACGTATGTGTGTATGTGTTTGTATTTGGGCATCCGTGTGTTTGTGTTTGCGTGCATGTGTGTGTATATATATGTGTGTGTGTATATATGTATGTGGGCCTCCGTGTGTGCGTGGTGTGTGTGTGTGTGTACCTCATGCCGGATGCGATGCCCCTCAGCATTCCCACAAGCTGGATGACCGGGAAAGTTCCGTCGTTTCGCTGCGGAAGGACGGAACAATGTCTGATCAGACGTCAGGACGACTACGATTCAGTAAGGAGAAGGAAAACGCTTAAAGTTACATTTGCAAACAAATCGATCCTAATTTCAAATTGAGGTGCCAATGTGAATAACCACACACACACACACACACACACACACACAACCCCACGCACATACACTCACACACTCAAACAAAACACATCCGACATATATCCTGAAAAGAACATCTATGGCTGATAATTGTACATTGCGTTGCGTAAGGTGTTGTGATGTGTAAGTGCATATAGGAGGAATCCACCAATTTTTTAAATGACAACCTGAAGCCTGATTCCAGATCAGGAGTTCTTTGAAAACCAACTCAGGTTTTATTGGTACTTATTGACAGGTGATAATAATGTCTTTGTCTTTCAAAGCGTTGGGTATCTCGACCAGATTTCTTTACTATGATTTTTGATTTTTTAACTGAAGGGGTGTGTTTATCCACGACATTACCTAGGTTGGTTAGGCTGTTGGGCACACTGACGTGTGCTGTAAATGCACTGTGATCGCTTTCATGTACTAGAGGGTTGCGTCTGTCTTTTTCCCTGTGTGTGTTTGTGTGTGTGTTAGAAGTGACATAGTGCATCCAACCATGTCTTTGAAGCTTCTCTCACCTAATCCTCTGCAGGCAAAACCTTCACGGTATACACACACACACACGCGAAAACACACTCAAGCACACACATGCAGGGACTTACTCGCATGAAGGCATGCGCACAAATGCGCACAAAGCACGCACATTCATATGCAGGACACACACAAACACACACCGACACACACACTGATCGATCCCAATGGTGATGCTGGCTTTGCAAGACTGTGCCTTGAAGCCACAGGACAATCAATGTGTTTGTGTGTGTTTGTGTGCGTGTGCGTGTTTCAGTCGAGGATTCTTGAGTCAAAAGAGGTCATGCTGTGAGAAGCAAACATCAAAGCGCTTCATGTTCTGTTTTTAGAGCTGGCCTAAAAGAAGGACGGATCAAAGACAGACGGTCGTATGGACAGGTTGGCACGGAGAGGAACAGCGAGGGAGAGCGCGTCAGAGAGAGGGTCTTACACACATGGGTGAGTCAGAGAGAGGGAGAGTGTGTGTGAGCAGAGAGAAAGAGAGAGAGAGGGGGACAGGATGGAAATATTTCTCATATTACGCACAGCGAACCAAACGATGAAGGCATAAATATATACTTATATATTTACATGTATATATATATATATATATATAAATATATATATGTATGTATTGAATACTCGTGCTTATTACCCTCAGGAATGAGTCGAGTGCGCCGTTCTCCATGAACTCTGTGATGATCATGGTGGGCCGGCTCTTGGTGACCACGCCCTCCAGGCGGATGATGTTGGGCTGGTCGAACTGGCCCATGATTGACGCCTCGGACAGGAAGTCCCGTCGCTGCCGCTCGGAGTAGCCCGCCTTCAGTGTTTTGATGGCGACAGGAAATTCTTTCTTCCCCACTAGCTTCAAACGGCCTTTGTACACCTCACCGAACTCACCTGGGGAGGAAGACACCATTTACACTTTTCAAGACAAAAGCTTTATTTACCGCAGTATATCGGCGAACACACACACACACACACACACTCTTCAGCCTCGCTGGACGACGAAAGAAAATATTGGTTGCAATGCTTTTTCAGAGCACACAATCAGAGAGAAACACTTAAGTGACAAGGCAATAAATGTACACACCAACACACATACACACACACACACACACACACACACAAAAACAAGCAATGGAAGTGGCTGCTCAAAAAACAGCCATGTTGTGATCGGCACTCAAGAAGCGCTTTGGTGGTAAATTGGATCGAACAGGAGAAATAGGAATTTTGTGACAAGAAAGATCCGGTACATGCTGAACCACCAATCAGTATGGTGACATATCAAGTGATACTCTGTTTTTGACATGAACTCATTGTCTGGGATTTGCAATCATTTCTGAAAGGAGAAAATATTATTCTGGGGTACCCATCACAATTCAAGAATATTATGGATGATTGTATTTTGACTAATATGAATGTGGGGACGGATGGATATCAACGGACATTAGGCCTGGGTATCGCCAGGTACCTCACAATTCAAATCAATTTGATTTTTTAGGTCTTCATTCGATTCGATATCGATTCGATTCGATATTGATCCAATTGCTTCGATATCGATTCAATAATATGTGCAGATGACAAAAATACCTAAATATTATTTAGAATTAACCATTTCATAATGAATTAACCAAGAAAAAAGGGAATACACCATTGTATAGTATTGTTCCTGAGCTAAACTTGCAGCATAAAAGTAATAATCATAACATGGACAAATGTAAAAGGGAATGTACATTTAGGCATACTCGCTTCTAGATTACAATGACTGAGTATGCTTCGTTTTTGTTTTTTTTAATGGAAATAATCTAATTCAAAAAATTCTGAATCGAAATTTAATCTAGAACAAATAAATTGCAGTGCATTGATGAATCGATATTTTCACCCAGCCCTACCGGACATTGTTGCACAAGAGACCTGGTACCTTCACTACACTACTGTGAGTCTTTCCTTACGCACACTGAACTGTCCTTTGGTTTATAATCCTGCCCACCCAGCCCGCGCTATGGATCGTACGGGTCGTCAGTATCTCGTCTGCCCACCGACGGCAGCGCCAGCTTATCGTACAGCCGGCCTCGGTTTATTTATTCACACTCAGTGCGGCGGAAAGAGGAGGGACTGTGAGACTCAGGGGGGGCAGTTGGAAGCAGAATGGATGTTGTGATTCAATCTTGTTCTTATATCTATCGCTATGTATCCGTCATTTGTTGCAATTGTAATATTGATCTGATTGGTATCTATAATCCCTTTTGGGGAGAAATGTGGCCAGAAAGCGATCCAGGAAGCGTCTATCCGATGTGGCTAGCCTATCGTGAACCTTGTAAAAGCTGCATTTCTAGCCTGACACCTACCTCAGTTTTACCTGTTTGCAGGGATGTCGCCTTATTACAAAGTTTGCAATGTGTAACTGAGCTACCTCACCATGTGAAGTGTATTATCACCCCTTGATGCCGAGGGTTTGCTGTGTGATATTGTGCTACGTCATTGTGTGACATGTATTTATCTAGTTCCTCTTGAGATCCCAATCAGCCAGTTTTTAGCTTTTACCACTGATGCATGCTGTGTCCTAGGATTCTATCTTCCCTGTACCGTGTAAAGTCTGGTAGACGTGTAGACGTGTAGAAAGTAGACGTGATAATCATAAAAGTTCAAAGTTTCAAGCTTGTAAAACAGTAAATGATGGTTAATATGATGGACTGAACGCAGTCCTGCCTCGTTTCTCCCATGGACTTACTTTTGTTCAGTGGATGCCGAATATTTTTTCTCATATAGCTTTTCGCTTTTCACTTTCCCCCCAATGGCTTTAAACTTTTGCTCAGTGGATGTGTTGTGGCTGTTTATCTTTCCATCTATTCCTCCGCCTGTCCACTGCTGTGGAACAAAGCAGCAATCTCAGGGACATCATTCAGCCCCCATGTTGGTTTCAGGGGCCCTGCACTGACTTTCTCAGTGGTCATTCTAACGTTTTCTCCAACCTTGATGTCTTGAAATCATGTGTGCTCTGGACATACCTCAGGCGTCCTTTGTACTGCTGGAGACTTTCTCTCTTTTATTCCGTGTCAGGAGAGATGATCCCTATGCCTCTCGGGGATATGAAATTGTATGTACTTTCAAAATAAAAGTCCTGCTCCCACAGATAAAATTGTTGCGTGAATAATGGATGAGTGAAGTGGCTTTGATGACGCCGATCGCCCTCCCTTACTCTGATCTGTGCACCCCAGAACGCTGCTCATTAAAAACTGCCTACTGCCAGAGAGAAAAAGAGAGAGAGAGAGAGAGAGGGCGAGAGAGAGAGAGAGAGGGCGAGAGGGAGAGAGAAAGAGAGACAGAGAGAGAGAGAGAGAGAGGGCGAGAGAAAGAGAGAGAGAGGGCGAGAGAGAGAGAGAGAGAGAGAGAGAGAGAGGGCGAGAGAGAGAGAGAGCGAGGGCGAGAGAGGGCGAGAGAGAGAGAGAGCAAGAGAGGGCGAGAGAGAAAGAGAGAGAGAGAGAGAGAGAGAGAGAGAGAGGCCAAGAAAGGATCACCAGAAGAGCGATAAAAGAATACGATGAAGGGATCAATGGACAGTAGATATGGATGATAGATAAACTGTATGACAGAGGGCCACTGACACTGGGATATGGTCACAGGGATTGAAAGACAAATACATGTCTATATATATATATATATAAATATACATAGAAATATACATAGAAATATACATAGAAATATACATATGCGATTTCTGAGATGCAGATGGGAAAGAGGGATGGAGAGGAAGTATCGGTGGTGGTGGTTACAAGGTTAAAAAAACAATGGAGGAGAATGGTGAGAGAGACAGAAAACAGGAAGAGAGAAAAACGAGAGATAATAGAGAGAGAGAGAGAGAGAGAGAAAAGAGAGTAGAGGAGAAAGGCTTTTTTTTCAGGTAATCTTCTTTTCAGTATAATTTAATTAGTAGATTTTCCTTTGTTCTTTGAATCTTTCTGTTTTCTGTTTGCACACAACTCCAGGGTGAGGAGATCCACAGGAGAGAGGCTATTAGAATGAGAGATAGAGAGAGATAGAGAGGGAGAGGGAGAGAGAGAGAGAGAGAGAGAGAGGGGGGGAGAGAGAGAGAGAGAGAGAGAGAGAGACAGAGAGAGAGAGAGAGAAAGAGAGACAGAGAGACAGAGAGAGAGAGAGAGAGAGAGAGAGAGAGAGAGAGAAACAGACAGAGAGAGAGAGAGAGAGACAGAGAGAGAGACAGAGACAGAGGGAAAGAGAGAGGGGGAAAACGACGATGTGATATAATCACCGAAAGAGATGAGAAGGATAAGGAGGGGGGAAGGGGGGGTAGGAAATGAGGTCAATTAGAAGAAGATAGCTCCACAGGAAAAACTACAGACAGAGACAGAGAGCCACCCTACACACCCCAGACACAGAAAAGGAGGGGTGTGTTAGTGCGAGTGAGCGAGAAGGAGAGGGAAGGAGAGAGACGCTGGGGGAGGGGCCTGCGGGAACACATTCTCCTCTTCCAGAGAGCGAGGCGTAGGAATCACCCCACCATCACACACGTCAGTCAACCACAGCGACCATATGTCCTCAGATTTGACCTCGCTTCCTCCCCCTTTCTCCCACCTCCTCCTCACCCCAGCCTCGGTCACCTCTGTCCCTACAGGCCTGCACCCGACCCCAGCACGCAAGACAACCAGATAAAGAAAAACAGCACGTTCAGATGGGAATGAAAACCCAACCGAAAACGCGTCCTCCACGACTGAGGTTCTCAAGGCATCTGCTTTGTGAACTTTTCTTTTTCTCAGCACAATGTCAGGGCAGGAGTGGTGAACATGAAATCAGCCCTTATTGCTGTATGTTTCACAATGAATGTTTAGCGAGTTGAGCTGAGGACTGGTATGACTGGAAGCTCGACACCTCGACAGTGAAGCAGAAAATGCAATTTAATGCTGCTTTGGATCCTTCCATTCTTTAAGTTAATAAGTGAATAGTTAGCCTCCAAAGACTATCCAGATTTGCACGTTTGTTTCACAATGATCAGTCTACCCTTTGCTGGTGAGCAAAGGGTATGGGCGTGGCCCTACGTTATTCAAAAAGATCCAGCCAATCAGATTTATTAATTTAGTGACTGTTTGGGACGAAAGAAATTGTTTTTAATCATTTCAAAACAATTCCACAGAAACTGCTGAACGCAGCAAACAGAAGCTGAGAATTTCCCTCACACAGCGTAGAAAAATACTGGAGCCTTTACATTTTTCACATGAAGTTTTGCACATGAATAAAATATCTGTTTTGACTTCAAAGTGCAGCAAATGAGGCAAAATATTGCATTCAGCTTTTCATGTTCACACAATCTGCACTGCTGACATTCACGTCTGGAGCTGTTGAGTATTTTTATATGTTCTCCGGCTTTTCGAGGAGTGACAGCCCGTCGTTGGAGCGAGCCCCATATGCCAGGAGAAGTGTGTGGTTCGTCCAATATTAACGGATGACCAGAGAGAGTATCTGGGATCAGAGGAGAGAGGCTGGCCCCTGAGCTGCTCTATCACCGATGGCCCTGACTGCTCAATCCAACACCTCTGACCGGAATACCCAAACCCCTCTGCTATACCAAACCCTAGCCAGTAGGCCGCTTTCAAAGAAGTGTTATGTAGGAACGAACACAGGTGTATCGGTAACACTTTAAATAAGGGATCAATCATTTACAATTAATTAATAATAGTTAATGCGGTAAAAAGCATTTACTTACTACAAACACTTTATTAACAATTAACTAATAGTCTAGTAATAACTTACAGATGGAATTCATGTTAACTAAGGAATGTGATGCCCTATCCAAGTGAAGTGACCCTACAAAATATACAGCGGCAATAGCACTGATGACGAAGATACCCGGTTGTTATTGGTTAAATGTATCCTCAGGCAAGAGACGTCAAAAGTCGACCTTGGTGTGGTTACAATTAATTTAGCTTTTTTGCACCACGGAAATGCCTTTCAGGCACCTTGCACAATATAGGCCAGCATAGGCAGTTAGAAAGGGATGGGTGAGGGAGGGGTATGCAGTTGGTTGCAATCTGCAACCTCACCACTACGTAGTTACTACTTAATTCTACACAATTGACCTAAAGACGACATGTGTGAGTTTGTGTCCCACTCTCCCCTACATCGCTGTGATCGTGGCCTTTGGTGATCTCCAGGGACAATAAAGTGCTGTTTAGGTCAACAAAGAACACTACAACTGAAAAATGACACGGACCACATTACGCGCACCGAGACAAACATTAGAACAGTGCGCAGGGATATGTCGGATCACCTACCCGCTCCGAGGACCTCCTCTATCTTGACGCAGGTGGGATCTATTTCCTTGGCGAACTCATGGACGGCCTCGTTGGGGTCCTCGTACGTGAAGGGGTCGATGTATATCTTGACCCCTGGGGAGCTGTGCCCGTCGGACATCGTGGGGAAGGTGACAGTGGGAGCCGCTCCGCTGAACTGGTCCGGTCTCAGATTGGACTCTGAGGACAAAGACAAACAAACCACGAGCATGAGACCGTAGGAAGGGGAGCTCCAGGCGCTTGGTAAGAGGGAAATAGATATGAGAGAAGAGAGACAGACCAGAGAGCGTTAAGGGCTCATTGTGGTTCCAAGTCGACGCAACCCAATGACCGTGCAGAACCTGTTTCGGTTCTGCAATCAATCACAATTCAATCACAGCCCTTGCTTCTGCGTCGCCTCGCCTACACTTTTTGGGAGGCGCAAGTCACCCCC
>NC_136940.1:25521094-25556094 GCF_949987615.1 Pollachius pollachius
CAATAGAGACAAGCGGACACACATTTTCAGGAAAAACATAACGGAATACAACATGGCAGACATTTAATCAGCTCACAGTCATCAAAATCGAAAGAATAACAAATGGAATAGCCAGCAAACAACGAGACGATTTTAAACATCGGTGCAATTCAACATAGCAAAGGAAGTATTTTATAACACTTAGCCTGCTACAGATCAAGGGACGGCCTCTAGAAGCTTCTGTTTAATAGGCCAGCCCATGGCAGCGATGTTGATCATCGCCATGATAAATCTTTAATATCCTTCTTTGATGAAGATAAATGTAAATAAAGAGCCGGCAGGGGTTGAAATCTGACCCTAGGCTGCCTCCAGGTAGACAATAGACATAAGGAATCGAACCCAGGACCTCTGGGCCCCAATGATGACACCAACCCCCCCCCCTCCTGACTAGACCCAACATGTTACCACAGACTTAGAATTGATTTGAGATTTGAGTTTTTTCTAGGACAGAGAAAAATAAAGAAAGCCCGACACTGACATCAATCGAAGTGTTAGATCCACATTTACATTCAGGGCATTCAGCAGACGCTTTTATCCAAGGAGACTTATAGCTGTCGGTACAGTAAGGATGTTCATGGTGTTGATATGGAAGGCTGCTGCTTGCGACTCAGGACGTACACGATGGGTTTTCCATCAGAGAAAAAGTGCCGTTAAAGCTAAACACAAGCACCGCTGGAAATACCGCTTGTGTCTGTCTGCTTAAAATATTGATGGCACAATAACTGCGGGCGCTTTATAGTCTGGAAGAATTACACTGTCAAAGAGCGAGAGAGAATGTGAAAGAGAGAGAGAAGATAAAACGAAGGATGCAAGGAAAATATATATATATTATATATATAAATATATGAAGGGTGGGTGCAGGGAGGATAAGGGGGGGGGGAAGAGAAAGAGCGCGCGAGAGAGAGAGAGAGGGAAAAGAGATGACAAGCTTATCACATGTTTTATAAATCACCCTTGTTTCTTTGCCCTCGTTACCTTTAGCGCTATAGTCCCCTGCACTCCACTAATCCACACACACGCACACACACACACACACACGCACACGCACACACACATCAACACATAAGTGGAGGCCTGAACCAATCACTCACCGGCCTGGTTGGTGGTAATGTTTATGGACAGTTGCTGGGCGGGATAAGGGCTCTTGTTGGAGACGCCGTTGATTGCCTGTTGATCACAGCGGTTAACGGTCAGCCATATAATCGGACTGCCTGCTCCCCCAGGCTGCAGCCTCTTGTGCGCGCTACGCTCGGTGTGATCTCCAAGGCTTCAGGTACCGTTAAACTGAATGAGCGTGCTCTGAAGACAACATGAGCTCTAACCTGTTGTGTTTGTGTCTGTGTAGACGTTCAGTTCCAACGCTTGAGACACTAAACGAGTTCAATCATCGTGTTTGCAGTACCAATCACTATTGGTGTATTGGGTATTCTTGTGTCGTATTTTCAGCGGCACTAGCTTTAAAAGATGACGTGATTCTGATTTGCAAACAGATAAGATACATTTTCCTATTCAGAAAAAAAATAGAATCAGTATTCAGTTAGTGGTACCCTTCTTTTAGATCAAACAAGATGCAGTAAACACTAGCCGGTCTAGCCGGCTGAATTGATTATGATGGATAACATGCCCTACAAAGGGAATACAGTGGGGACCTGAACCACAGCGGAACAGGAGCGCGTCTGTCATGAACCTACAAGCAACAACATACTTTAGCTTGTTTGTTGCTGTTTGTTGGTTTGTATACTTTATGATATTTCTATGATCAATTATTGTATGTACTTGCTCATTTTGTCATCTTTTACTCAGGAGTACAGATATGCACTATTTGTCATCAAGCAGGCTATGTCTTGCAGAGAGAAGAAGAGAGATCCAGGTCATTTAGGTGTCGATGCATCTGGTTAAAGGATGCCTAGAGATTGCTTGTGGACCAAAAGCCAGACCCTTCAGCTGGGTGTGGAACACAATACTCTAATATTCCCTTGCATTTCTTTCAGTCTCTATTATAACAACTATGGTAGGAGCATCCACCCTGCAGGTCAGAATCGCTTATTAAATTATCAAAGATGGAATTGACTGGCAATGGTCCAGCAAGTGACATTATGAATTACTCCCTATCGTGGTAATTGTTCACATTCTTCCTGGCTAAAGCTCATTCTCTTAGCATCCGCTGTTAACATGCAGAACGCGGACTGCACCGCACATGCATCAATAAAACCCTCGAGCTGTACACTGGATAAGTAACATAAAACCAACGTGTGCGTGCGCGTGTGTGTGTGTGTGTGTGTGGTAAATGCAACAAACTCTAAGACTCTAGTGTACATGTGAGAAATACACACTGCACCACAATACACTGCCACAGACACACACACACACACACACACGTAGACACAGATACACACACACATGCGCACCGACACACACACACACACGTTGGTTTTATGTTAATGGCTGGAGGCGGCTCTGTGGCCCTCGGGGGCCTGACCTGCACGTCGAAGGTGTACGCCGTGTGGGCCCTCAGCTTGCTGATCTCCACGCGGTTCCCCCTCAGCCCCCGCCGGCCCGGGGAGAACGCCACGCTGTCCTCACAGGACTGGCACGCCCGCCGCTCGCTGCTGTGGCAGCGGCGGCACAGGACGTTGTAGACCAGGTCGCCGCGGTGACCCGTGTCGCGCGGCGGACTCCACTCCAGGACCACTGAGGTCTCGTTGACGACCGAGACGAGGTTACGGGGGGCGGAGGGGACGCCTGGAGGGAGAGAGAGAGGGAGAGAGACAGGGAGAGAGAGAGAGAGAGAGGGAGAGAGACAGGGAGAGGGAGAGAGAGAGAGAGGGAGAGAGACAGAGAGAGGGAGGGAGGGAGAGAGAGAGAGAGAGAGACAGGGAGAGAGAGAGAGAGAGAGGGAGAGAGACAGAGAGAGGGAGGGAGAGAGAGACAGGGAGAGAGAGACAGGGAGAGAGAGAGACAGAGAGAGAGAGAGAGAGAGAGAGAGACAGGGAGAGAGAGAGACAGAGAGAGAGAGAGAGAGAGAGAGAGAGAGAGGTGGTAGGGAGGGAGGATGGGGTGAAAATGGAGATGGATGGGAGGGAGGGAGGTAGAGGAGAGAGAATTGGGAAAGAAGAACAAAGGAAGATAGAGCGACCGTCATTAGGATGTGAAGTCTGTCTTGTGGAGTAGAGTCAGACCCCACCCTGCCCCCGGCCCCCTCGGGACCAGTTAGACGAGGCTATATCCCTAGACAGCGGGGATACTGGTTGATGTGGGGTGTATTTTAATGAGACGTCCTGAGCTGGGTTATGATGTTCTGTGATAATGCCATCAGTTAAGGACAGCCCAGCGATAGCCGATAAAAAGTCTCGCGCCTGGATTTCAGTGGCCCCCTCCACAGAAAGCCTTCATCCCAAGGAAAAGAATCTGCCTCTTCTTCTTAGGTGTTCATTCATTTGAAGTTTTTTTGTCCGACAACTGAAGAGTGAGCCCAGAGGTCCTGGGAAGTCTCAGGCAAGTCAATTAAAGTCTCATCTCACAGTTCACCTCTGTGTTTCTTCTTCAAACAAAATACATGTATTTATACCTCCCTCATTACAAAATAATCACATATTGTTATCTGTTAAGTGTAAAGTATGGGAGATAAAATACAGGGCATATAATGCAGGCGTTTCAATTTACATTCACATTACTGATATTTCCGCAGATATCTTTTTATCAAAAATGATTTCTTCACTACACTGTACAATATCCTACACACTACACTCAAAAGTGTTGTGTGTTCTACATCCAAGACCACAGTAGAAACCACACAAGCTATCCTTGCAATTCGTTTGGGCCTTGTTCACTCTCTCCCTTACATACAAATCTGCTTTCAGGACACCATTAATGCACGCGTGTCTTCGTAGAAAGTTCCATGATGAATAATGATGAAAGTATGCAGAGCCTTTTCTTTATGTCTTCATTAAAACAATAAAAAGGTTCACGGCATGATGTGTCAATCTGATTCATGATTTTGATTATTTTCCTGTTTCCTATTCAAACGACTTCTCCGACGCAAATTATTAATCATAAAGAGCAGAGTGCAAATCACACAACTGTTGGCTATAGATTTGCATCTGGTTCTTTGCTTTTGGAGGGAACACTGTTATTTTCCCTCTTAAATAAATGCATTTATTTTCTAGGTCATTGTCTCACAGAGGCTCCATTCATGAATCTAAATCAGCGTTGACACCTCTATGAATGAACAAGTGTTTTTTCTTAGCTCCCCCCTTCCTTCCATTATAAGTTGTTGCATGCAGCTCACCTCAACAGTATGACACAACACACAGGCACACACAAACACACAGGCAGGAATATGCATATTTGAACTCCTGGAGGATCCTCGCCGTACAGAGGGACAGTGATCCATGGTGTTAACCTAGATCCGTCCAAAGACTCCTTGTTGGAGCGGCTGCGTAGCAAATAGAAACCACATTGAACCGGCAAATGTTCTAGTTTTGTATTAGCGAGCTCTCTGCCAGCACGGCTCTGAGGTCCGCGCTTGTAATCCCTCCACCTACCAATGGCAAAGCCCCTTAGTCACACACACACACACACACACACACACACACACACACTGAGGAAGTTAAACAGCATCATTTTAAACCATGTCGAATGAGGGTGAGACTATGGGACAGCAAACAGAGAGAGAGAGAGAGAGAGAGAGAGAGAGAGAGAGAGAGAGCGAGCGAGAGAGAGAAAGAAAGAGAGAGAGAGAGAGAGAGAGAGAGACATATCGAGAGACAGGGAGAGACGGCGACACAGAGACATTAATGCGGAGAGACAGGATGACACAGAATGAAGTGACACACGCACACACGCACAAACACACACACACACACACACACACACAAAGCGACTCACTGGTGCAGGTGTCCTCTGGCTTGTCCACGTCGCCACGGTAATAGCCGTTGCGACAGCCGCAGAGTGTGGCGGCCTCGGCGGTGGAGAGGCTGTTGGGGGGGCACTGCTGGCACAGCCCGGCCCCCTGGAAGGACTTGAAGGTGCCCTGAGGACACGCTGTGAAGACAAGACGGGGGGGGTTATTACAATAACAACACCACGGCCAACGCACCAGCCCTTATCGCCACCAAGGGCACGCGGTTTGGAGGACGATGGAAACCCGATGGAGGTGGTGGTGTCGAGGTGGTGGTGGTGGTTGTGGTGGTGGTGGTGGTGGTGGTGGAGGTGGACAGGTGGTGGTGGTGGTGGTGGTGGTGGAGGTGGTGGTGGTGGTGGACAGGTGGTGGTGGTGGTGGTGGTGGTGGAGGTGGTGGTGGTGGTGGTTGTGGTGGTGGAGGTGGACGTGGTGGTGGTGGAGGTGGACGTGGTGGTGGTGGTGGTGGACATGGTGGTGGTGGTGGAGGTGGTGGTGGTGGTGGTGGTGGTGGTGGTGGTGGTGGTGGTGGAGGTGGTGGTGGTGGTGGTGGTGGTGGTGGTGGACAGGTAGTGGTGGTGGTGGTGGTGGTGGTTGTGGTGGTGGAGGTGGACGTGGTGGTGGTGGAGGTGGACGTGGTGGTGGTGGTGGTGGTGGTGGAGGAGGTGGTGGTGGTGGTGGTGGACAGGTGGTGGTGGTGGTGGTTTACTTAATTTAACTTCCATTTATTTAAATTTAACTTCCACCAGCAAAGTCTCCCCTGTGGTGTTTGACTGCCGCGACGGAGAGACTGATGGTTTACGCGCTATTGATATTCAATGCTCAGCTGTACAGTACTTTACTGTAATTATAGATTTCTTTTTGTTTTTTTTCACTATACCCAAAAGCCACCCAGAGATTTTAGTCTGACACAAAGGGAACAATAATGAATCATTTCAAATTAACAAATATCCAAGAAAATGAATACTGTGAAACACAAAAGCATAAACACCCATTGACTATTTTTGACGGCATAGAAGCAAACGGTTTTGCTTTCGGACAGGATAGTGTCAATGTTCACAAAGACTTGGACAATCCTGAAACACTAATTTAGTTTTTTACATTGTAGTTGTATTATTCATTAGTATGATATGGAAAACCTAGAGGAAAGGTGACCTCTCAAAGGAACACAGTATTACTATTAAACATGTCCTGGAAAATAAATCTTCTGTTTCATCTATCTTATCAACCAGAATTATTTCAGATCCTTGGTCATATCAGGCGCTTCACATATACAGTTTCAATAATGCTCTGTACGTCATTGGATTTTAAGATCCAGTAATTCACATTTCAGCGCATCCTGGTAGTTGATTACCCAGGGGCTGCAATTAGGAGTGACGGAGAAGATGTTCACTGTGATTATTGAGGAGTTCTGTGGATGATTATTCATTCATGTAGCTCATCCCGTCCTGTTTAAGCAGCAGAACAGCACTGCATACTTCAACAGTAGAAACTCACCAAACCCTAATATCTTTGCTTTTGGGAGCACATAAATCTAACCAATCAGGGCCTCTCTTCCCTGATTGGTTCAGGTAATCCGCCTGTAATCCTCACTTAAAGTAAAACTAATTTTAAATTAAAAAAAATATTCTTTGATAAATTGACTCTAATGAGGAATCAGTGGAGTTATTAGACGATGATATGGTTATGTGAGATGTATTGGCACCATTGTAACCATAATCAATCTTTATTTTACTCTCTCTTTAAGTCTCTCTCTCTCTCTCTCTCTCTAATCTTTTCCTCTCGCTCCCTCTCTCTCTCTCTCCCTCTTTCTCTTTCTCTCTACTTTCTCTCTACTCAATCTTTATTTCTCTCTACCTTTCTAAGTCTCTCCCTCTCTCTGTATCTCTCTGTGTGTGTGTGTCTCTCTCTCTCTCTCTCTCTCTCTCTCATGATCTTTCCGGTTGCGTCTCCTCACACAGTGCGGTGTGCGGTATAAATGTTGTATGTGAGTGTGTGTGTGTGTGTGTGTGCTCCGTTCTTGAATGGAATGGAGTAATAGATTTGACTTGCCGAGGTCATTTATTCAACAACCACTCGTACACATGATGCATGTCACCATGGCGACAAGTCTCTCACTCTCTCTATTCCTATTGCCATATTTCCATATGTCCCTCTATCTTTGCTTCTAACCTCCTTTTCTTGTCCAGCATTCAAACAATTCAGAACTGCTCATTGCTGTATATGTAGATAGATAGATAGATAGACTGAAAAGAGAGAGGACTATAAAGAAAATGAAAACCAATAAATTATATTAAACATATAATATCACTGCTGGAACGTGTGGCAGCAGTGTTGGGAAGCCATCCACCAATCAGAGAACAGATTATCTTCTCAACCGGGCTTATTGGCCCCGATCAATTGTTAAAAAAAATGTTCTTGGAGGCATGTTTCTAGGGCTGTGTGGGTGTGACAGAGCGAGAGAGAGAGAGAGAGAGAGAGAGAGAGAGAGAGAGAGAGAGAGAGAGAGAGAGAGAGAGAGAGAGAGAGAGAGAGAGAGAGAGATAGAAATAGTGTGTCTGGGTGTATACAGTATGTGTTTGTGCCTAATAAATAGGACCAGCAATATTAATCTCAGAGAGAGTATTGTGGCTTCACAGCACGCTGTAGTTCTCAGGTTTTACTCTGTAGATTTGCGTGTGTGTGTGCATGTGTGTGTGATGGTCTATGTGTTTAAGGGAAATCCATTTACAACAAACAATTATAACCAATATGCATGCATCAAAGTCGACACCCCATGGCTTTAAAACACACCTATTACACACACACACACACACACACACACACACGCAAACAAACACAAACAGCTTTTCAAACAGTAACTCGATTTTCTTGTCAAATAATCAATAAGTGATGTGAGTGAGGAGGTGGCGATATGACGGAGCAGTGATTCTCCACACCTTGTTCTAAATCATTGGCTGAGTGCAGAAACACCATTATCCAGTCACATGTGACAAAGCTATTTATCATGTCTGCTTTTTTCCGTACCTAAATCTCTGTTGGCTCTGTCATTTATAATGGAAGGTGGTTGGGAGCTGTCCATTTATCTTGTGCTCTTGTGCCGTGTCTCCCGTGTTTGCTAATGACTGGGACCTTTTCAGAGTGCAGCATCCAAACCCACCTGAGAAACAGCAGGGGGCCACTATCCGCGGGTTTCTCTGTTCTCTCTCCTGCTCTCCTTCTCTCTCTACGTTTCACTCCCCCTCCCCGAGTGTCTTAGGGAAAAATCTGTAACTGCAAAACTGTGTGCATGAGGCTGTTATTCTCGTTGCCTCCCTATCTCTCTGAAGAGGAACACGGCGGTGCTTCGGCCATGCAGCAGCGCACAACACAACTCCTTGCAGCTCATCCCAGCACGGTGTCTGCATGTCGGTGATGAGTGGATTTTGCTATTCCAGCTCGAAATGATGAATAAGAACTCAGCCTCATGGAGACTCTTGGTTTTTTCTAAGCATCTGTATTGAACACTGTACCTCTCTCTCTCTTTCTCTACTCTATCTAACCTTTTCTTCATCTCTTCCCCTCCCCCCTCTCTCTCTGTGACAGTTTGGTACTCATTTGCGTGAGGTAATCTGGCTCGAACACGCCAAAGAAATTAACATGTGGGGAACCAATCTCCCTTTTTTTACCCTAACATACACATCCCATCACCAATGCATGCACGCACACTCACTCTCACACACACAGGCACACACAAAGACGTATACGTGCACACACGTGCACAGGATGACTCTGGGGACAGAGTAGGATGGAGGGAAGAAGGAAAGGAAGCAAGGATAGATGTTACAGAGAGGGAAGAGGAGCGTAGAAATATGAGCGCCTTCATATGGCTCAGCCTTTCAGCTGAACAGAACAGGAAGTCACAGACAACCTACAGCCTCTTTACACAATCACTGCTGTTCTTTTCATACAAAGCGAGAAGCCCTATTGGCACACACACACACACACACACACACACACACACACACACACACAGACAGACAAGCACACACACACACACACAGAAACACACACGTACACGCACATGCACACAAATGCAACCATACACACAAGCACAGAGACACAAACACACACACACACAACACAATTACACACACACACACATATATATTCACACAGCGTCAAACACTGTGAAAACCTTCAAATTGCACCACTCCCCTCCCCCAGTGAGAGGTTGTGGAAGTACCAGAGACGTCGGAGAACCCAGCGCCGTCTGTCTGGGTTCATAACACCATCCGGAGGCTCACATAACTCTACTTCAACTTTTCAAATTGAACCAGCGAAAATTAGCTTCGCTTTGATGTGAACATGGCTTCAGGTTATTTTAGTCTGGTTGGATTTATGAACGGCCAGAACACAGACAGAGAGGGCAGTAAAACCCACAGTTGAAATCTAGGGTGGACCATTGGGACTTTGGGATTTCAGGGTTCTCGTGAACATATTTAAATGTATTATTGTTTTCTTGCAAATGTATTTGATGCAGGGATATTGTTTGTGTATGTATGACATATTACAGGTATTTGAATATGACGGTATTCAAATACCTGTAATTTTTGGGGTAAACATGGGCATTCAACGTGTAGGATGGGTTAAATAAGGCCATTCTTGTTTGATTTAAACCTTTACGTAAAAATGACAAATGAAAAAAACTGACTGACTTATGATAAGACCTGGCTGGCACATCATAAGAAAATAAAATAAATAGCAAACTCACAAACAGCTGTACACCTGGCACAGACACACACACACACATACACACAAGGACATACAAATACACACACACACACACACACACACAAAGACGCACACACACACACACACACACAAACAAAGACGCACAAATACACACACACAAACACCCAAGCACACACACACACACACACACACACACACCCACACACAAACACACACACCCACACCCCCCGGCTCCCCCACCTTGGCAGACGTTGGCCTTGTCTGGCTCGTAGCCGGCCTTGCAGCTGCAGCTCCCGATGGGCACCATCCACTCGCCGTCCCCGTTGCAGTACAGCTTGATGGGCACGTCCAGCTCCTCCGCGCTGGCAATGCAGCTGCCCCGGGCGATGACCAGCGAGGTCGACTCCGCCCCCGTCAGCGTCTGCGCGGGTCGAGGGGGGGGCGATGATCAATAAATAGTCAACGACGATGTGATGTGTTTGCATTGATGCTCTGTATGCATACAGGGTTTCATTGCAAACACAATAACCGTACGTTTAACTTGCAAATCGTTTTTTTTTTCTCATTCAGATTGTATTTAACTGTATGCCAGTCACCCTAGTCTATAACTTGTGAACAACAGAACGATTCACACTACTTGACAGAACATAGAACGTAGTTAATCCCTCTTCAAAAGAGTGGGGGGGTTAACGTTACGCGTGGTTCCGTCCACACGCTTCTTTTCATAGACACGAGGTCTCCCCAAGTACCTCAGGGAAGAACGCAAAGTTCTGCACCACGCTGGGACACTTCTTGTAGAAGACGCGGACGGCCAGGAGGGACATGCAGGCGCCCAGGTCCTGGAAGGCCAGGTGGAACCCCCGGCCCCGCGACAGGGGACCGAAGCTCCGCACCTCGGTGTTCACCTTCATCAGCCGGCCCCCGAAGTCCACCTGGGAGAAGCTCTCGTCGGCGGCGATGGTGTCCACCTGGGGAGGAGAGGGGACAGTGTTGGGTTGGGCAGGGCGGGGAGGAGAATTGAAGAGGGGGAGCAGCCTATCTGCTCGATCATAGTTCACGACACTTCCTTCTTTTTGTGTTGATGCTTGGTCTCCCCACTGCCATCACCACACTGAACAGTCACAAATATCTATAACATATCTCACTTCATTTAGTCATCTCTTTGCACTGCTCGCATTATTCTGCATTCATGTATTGTCGTTGTTTAGGACTGTCTCTGTCTTGTATGTATTTATTTCATGTAAATTGAACCTGCCTTGTCAAAAACGAATTTCGGTCACTTGGGACAGACAATAACGTTTTTCTTATCGTATCTCTTTTGCCTTCTCCAGTTCATTTATTTTCTTACCATCTTGTTCTTGATTGGTTGTTTCAAATCCATACCGACCCCCAACTTATATTTTTAATAGGGCTGTCAAGCGATTAAAAATAATAATCTAATTAATTACAGGCTCTGTGATTAATTAATCTAAATTAATCGCATACTTTCATTTTTCCGAGAAAGTATTTAAAAATAATTGAATTCAAGTAAATTATGGCAGATGAGTGATTCAATGAATAATAGACGTAATAGACTTTAAAGTTCAATGCCTCTTTTATTCAAAACATGTTTTTCATTAACATACGGTGCATTTTAAGATCAAATAAATAACATTTCCATCTCACTCAAGATTCAATGCATCTCAGTCGAGTGTGGCTTGACGAGGCTGGCTGCTAGCGCCAGCTTCCGGGGCGGTGGCAGCTCGTAGCTGCGAGCTTGCTACCAAACGTTTTGCGTTGCGGTGATATTTAAGGGTTGATGAACTCCGGTGATTGGAAAAATCCTTACTCCAGAGATTGCAGATAACGGTGTTCCTATCTACAGTTCCGTCTGGGAGTTTAAACTTGAACTTTTCGTGCACGGGGCCGAGCAGCGTCTTCTCGTCTACCTCCATTTTGCTTCAACGCAAATGACGCACCGGGTCAAAGGGCACTATAGAAGCGCGATTAATCTGCGTTCATTTTTTTAACGCGTTATTTTTTGTGTGATTAATTAATCGAAATTAACGCGTTAATTTCTATTAATTAACATTTGACAGCCCTAATTTTTACTTTATAATGGTTGGTTGATAAGCTCTTCCCCACTGTGTGATCCCCATCTGGATGCATTATGTTCCCACTGCCTCCATGGTTCCTGATGCTTATCTACTCCCTGGCCTTATGATTGGTGGAGGCAGTAAGTGGTCCAGAGCCTCCGAGAGGATGGTGGTTCCAGGACATCAGCTAAAAGAGTTTCCTTCTGAGAAACACAAGTGGGCAGACTATAAAACATTGGGCTGTGTGAGGCAATCCCGATAGACACATCCGTCCCACCCCCGACTACCTTCATCATAAACTCACTCAACGTAACGCTTCTGAATTGCGCCGGCTATTCTTGGAAACCAGGCGGGTAACGGCGCCGTTTATTGCAATCGCTGACTCTGACGGGCTTAAATCTGAGCCGAGGTTTGTCACTTGCCACACAACCTGCACCACTTGTATTGTGTGTTGTGCCTGTGGTTGGTATTTCTTTGTTTCCAGTCACTTTAAATGGACCATTGTGTATGTGACAACCATTTGCCTAACCTTTCTAGGTACTGTATTGTTTCCCTGTTGGCTAAACTCTCCATTTGTCTGGTTCTTAATACCTCTGGCATTCCACTGACGTTAACTACAGGGTCAGCACTCTGTGTCTGTCTGTCCATAACCTGCATTTGTCTATCAGACATTCTGCAATTTGTTTTGACATTTGGCTGTTTTTACAGATCTGTCACACAACTGTTAAGAATTATACTTTTTACACTTGTGTATTGGACTTATAATCAGCCTCCTAGTTTAAGTAATATTGATGAAGTGATTTGAAGTGAGGATAACTTGTAACGCTCACTCAAGTCCAATGCTACAGAAACACTGTTCACCTATGACGTCCATTATTTGAAAAGATTTAAGTTTTCAACTCAGTTAATTAATAGTTGACTAAATGGTCTAATAATTATTTAGTAATGGTGTTCATGTTAACGGGTGGTGTTCATGTTAACCCTAAGGTAATCGTGTTCATGTTGACTAACCGGTTGATTTATTTATTGTCGTGTTGCCAAGTGGGGTGAGCAAAGATTGCGGATTATCCTTTGGAAAAATAAACTCGAGTTCCTGGAGGTCCTGACGGGTGGTACCTTCAGGAAGGGCGCTGTGGTCCAGTACTCGATGCCGCGGCCCTCCGACAGCGAGTGGTCCGACTCCAGGTAGTACAGGTTGAAGGTCTCCTTGCAGGAGCCCAGCACGCTGGGGATGGAGGCACAGTCGCGCACGGTGAAGCGGATCTCCACGTAGACGCGCTGGGCGGCCCGCCGGTCCACGTAGGTGGTGAGCAGCCAGTTGTTCTGGCTGGGCTCGAACACATTGCACACCTGGTACGTGCGGATGGTGTTGAGGTTCTCGTCGTAGCCGCTCACCTCCTCCCACTGTGGTCGGAGTGGTGGTGGTGGTGGTGGACAGGTGGTGGTGGTGGTGGTGGAGGAGGAGGTTGGCGGAAGAAAGAGGAGAAAAGAGGGAAGAGGAGAGGTCTAGGGTGATGAATGAGTTAATATGGGCATGACTAAGCTCCCCCCCTTCCATATCTGCCCCTCTCTCTGTCCCTCCATGGCTCCTAATTACTCTCTGCATCTGTGCTGCAGCAGTGGATAAACATATTTATCCCAATTAAAGGCTGACACTCACCTCCCCCAAGCCCCCCCCCCCCACACACACACACACACACACTAGACCTAAAATAGACCTATAAACAGGAGATTCTACCTATTCTATCCTCACATTCCCTTGCTGCAGTTGAAACGTGTTCTTCAGTCGTCTATTTCTTTCTATTCTCCACAGTTCATTGGTGTCACTGTGGCGATGTAATTAAGAGTTTGACAGTTAATTGAGCCTATAAGGTGTAGTCAAACCTCTGCCTGAGGGGAGGCTTGTACGTGCACACACACCCACACACACCCAAACCCCCCCCCCCCCCCCCCCCCCCACACACACACACACACACACACACACACACACACACACACACACACACACACACACACACCTGTACATTGTTCTTACCCCGTTGGCAGGAAACGATATCCAGCCAAGCTCAGCTGTTGCTGTCCTTGTATCCATCACTGTCTCTGTCAGAGAGAGGGAGACGGAGAGAAACAAAAACTATTGGAACCATCAGGAGAGAGAGAGAGAGAGAGATGCCAAAGAGTTATGGAAACATACGCTGTCTGCTACAACGTTGGCCTGACACGCTTGATTTAATGCTAATTACTGCGTTCCTTTCCCTTTTCATGTTCAACATTTTTGACGGTTGATTGCCAATCAAACAGGGTTTCTGGTTTTAGTAAACAACTTTAAACAAAGCTAACGACGAACACAAGTCGTAAACTGTAGCCCCTTTCACAAACATGACACTGATTAAGATGTAACAACTGGCTGAGATGCTGACAGTGTACGTTATGGTGTTAAGTAGGCACATCTGAGATGGCAGGGAAGGGGCCTAAGCTAACAGCTGGCAGAATAAAAGCTGACAACAGTGCTACCAGTTTTTTTAAAGGTGCTACTATTGAAGGCATAGAATTGAGGTAAACAAGCTGAAAGGTTTGCCCCTGACATGAATAAATGCTGGTCTATCAGATCGTTTCCTTAATAGCTAATATAAACATAGAAACTGATAGTAGATGAGGTTTCATAACCACCCCCCCCCACACACACACACACACACACACACACACACACACACACACACACACACACACACTCACACACTCACATGTGCTTTGGGATGAGTGGAGGTTACAGAAATCAATATGAAGTCATTAAATGGGGGCAAAATTGGATTCCTATTTAAAAACAATGTTGCTTCTCAGATGGCCGGTCATATTTAACAATGCCTTCTAACAAACGGTGTTGATACCACTCCGAGGACAAAACAAACGTGGGCGTAGGAAAGCTAAGTGTCACTCCTGAACCACTTTGGCTGTGACTGTGAAGGCTGAGATACAAATGAGGCTGAGCCAGTGACAGCCCCGACCCTGACGCAGCAAGCTCCTTTATAGGACAACACGGGAAGATGAGAACATCACACCAGCAGCCGGCCGCGGGCGAACAACCCCCTTGATACTCAACGCTCTCATCCTGCTGCACGCTCTCATTCCATCGGTCCGTCTCTCATTATCTCTCCTCCTCCTCCTCCTCCTCCTCCTCTTCACACACCCCTCCCCCCTCACGCACGTCACATACTTTAGTGGCGTTCCTCGTTCTCCTTCTTTCCGCCCCCTTCACCTCGGGTTCTTGTTTCAGGTGACAGAAGGGCCCTCATTACGGCCAAACCTCAGACACCACCCGGGTCCCTTGGGTGACGATGAATCACAGGCTATTCCTGGAGGATGTCCGATTAAATTTTTCATGTGTGTGACAAAATTTGCAATCAACATTGCATGATCTGTCGATTAAAAAGACATTTGTTGTGCGATTCAGGCGGTTCAGGAGACAACCCTGAGACCAGATTCCAAAACCAGAATCACAATTAAAAAAATAAAATAAAAAAACAACAAAACCATAAAATGACGGAACATTGCATCGCTCGAGGAACATGACGAACAACAAGTCAAACCTGAGTGTCACTGCGACAAAAAAATACACATCGAAGGCATAACATATCCAAAATGTAATTATCAGATATGTGGGCATCAGGACTGAGCTGTGAAATCAATGAGAATAATAAAGAAAATACTAATTTGATGCCTCATATCTCCACCAATTACTCCAGTCAGGAGTGGTGCATTCAGTACAGAGGAGTACACCATCTTATCAGCACAGACCTACTTGTCCTCATTAGCATGCAGCGACTGGAGAAGGTGGGGTCACGATGTCAACAGGGCCTATCGTCTCCCCTCCGCGCCCCCCCCCCCCCCCCCCGCGCCCCCTCCCTACGTGAGATAACGTGTGTTCACCAATCAGC
Source organism: Pollachius pollachius (assembly GCF_949987615.1). Lineage (NCBI taxonomy): Eukaryota > Metazoa > Chordata > Actinopteri > Gadiformes > Gadidae > Pollachius > Pollachius pollachius. Next base: position 25,536,778 of record NC_136940.1, read on the forward strand.
CTGATTATCTTTGCCATATGGGAGAGTGCAGGGTTGTGGTGCTCTCTCCCCTCAACCTGCACGCACTGCTGACAATCATTACTAGCAGCTGAACGGAACCAATTCGCCGTTAAGGAGCAGGAAACAGCAGGTACATCTATTCCATATTGGAGCAGTCAAATGTGAAGTAGGGGCCCCTTGTTTGCCCCATGGGACCCATAAAGCTATTTCTATCCCAGATACTGATTTAGGACCTGTCTTATGGCTACATGCAGTTGTGTGTGTGTGTGTGTGTGTGTGTTAGAGAATCAGCCTGTGCATGAGAATTCTGTGCATGTAGTTGACTGATAAGCAAGGTAGGTTCATAGTTTTAATTGGCTGAGCGTTTTCCCTACAGATTGGTCTACCCTTCACAGAAGGCAATTTAGTTTGGATCTGTTAAGTGTGTGAGTGTGTGTGTGTGTGTGCGTGGGTGTGTGTGTGTGTGTGTGTGTCTGTGTGTGTGGTTATCATTGTTAAGTGCCTGTGCTATGGCGGCTGGTCAATACATCTGTGTAAAGCTTTGTGAAAGAAAGAAAGAAAGAATTAGGTGTCACACTGCAGGTGGTTAAGAGGGTATTGGCATGGAAACCCAAGTCGGGTTCCACATTGGTACACACACACTCACAAACCCACACACACACACACATTCTCTCTTCAACACCATACCTCCTGCAGAGACAGTTGTCGACCAATCAGTTATTGCAGCAGCACTGCATAGCATCACAAAATGCAAAACACAGTCGGCAGCACAATTCACACAGCAGCAAAGACACACATATCAGATCATACATATGTGCAAACGTTCACCCCACACACGCACACACACACACACACACACACACACACACACACACACACACACACACACAGTGCAGTCTGCTAGGAGGTCCCACAGAGCATGTATGGAGTTCAGCACAAACTGTCTAACATGGGGAATTTGAGTCCCACTACAGCAACATATGCTAAAAATGGAGCACTTATGGCGCAGTAAAGTGAGAAACTGCAAGTGCACGATAAATGTTGGCCGACCTCAATTACCCTTCAGAACGGGTATTTGAATCCAATTTAAGCAGTTTTAGAAGTCAAGGAAATCGGTGATAATCGTGAAAGTGTGCATAACTCCGAGTGATTATGTGTCAGTTTGAGTTAGCCATGCTCTAGTTTCTGACGATCAGCTTATTCCAACATGTAATCGATTGAGAAACCTAACTTTGTGACTTTTGACTTTTACTTAAAAGTTGAGGATTTATCCAGAGTAAACTCACAACAGGCTGATGCTAGCTTAGGAGAACGTATTCAGCAATTCAGACACCCCTATGTTAAAACAATAAAGGGCTGAAGAGAGGGCTGACCATGGTGCCTGGAAACCAACCCACTCAGCACTCTGCACACACACTTTGTATCAGCACAAAAAGGCAGACTCAACCATGCAACTAGAATCACACCAGGAGTTGCGGATGGCCCCATGACCAGCCCGTTTCAGGGATACACTATAGATATAGATGTGAGTGAGTTAAGGTGGACAGAAACCACTGTAAGGTTATGAAGGTTATTGAATGTCCTTCTGTTTAGCACGAAAAAGTCTGAGGAACGCTCCCATACAAATTGCACGGTTTTACATTCTGTGTAGCGCGAGAAAAGTCGGACCATCGTGCACCGGGACATGATTCAATCGGTTAATATAGTGAGCATGAACACGAAGTCGCTTGAAACTGGGTTGATCTGTCTGCATCCCGAGCTTAACCCATACATGCTCATTAATACAATTTACTAAATATGGAATACTATTTGTAATATTTCACTTCTAATTATGGCCAAAAGTAGTACCTAGCTTCAAAAAACCATGGGTTGTTATTAACAGTGGCAACAAGAGAGACTGAACATATTTTGCAGAAGAGGTTCTAATGAAAGACCTCCTCCATCTGAACGTCGGAACAAGCGGGGGGCGGTGTGTTCCCTCCTGCTTGTTGACGTGTTGTGGGGTGTGGTGGGCCCCGACAGAGCACCAGCAAGCTGTCACACATCAGCACTTAACTGTGTCAGTCTTTATTTAATACACACGCGCACACGCACACACACACGCACACACGCACAAGCAGAAAAGCAATTTATTTTTCAAACAGAGAACCATTACACTATTTCAGGATATTGTCTCACAAGAAACCTGACACATTGCGTGGATTTTTGGAAGAAGAATGGTCTTGCAATGGGAAGCGTATGTCACTATTAATATAATGCAACATATGGTGTCTCCAGACCTGAGGGGCTTGAAGTTCCTGAAATGAAATAAAAAATGACAACGTATTCCCTCTTGGAGTGCGGGTCTGACAATATTAGAAAACAAAACAAACACTGGCTCCTCTATCTTTAGAACTAAGGAGTGAGAAAGTCTTGTTTTCTGGACGGAGTCGAACAATGAATTGGCATCTCCTTTCTCTAAAGACATGCACACGCAAACACACACACACACACGGGCACAGCCCAAAACGCACACACAAAACCCTCAGAGACAAACTCTTTGTTTTCACACCTCAACAAAGCCCCTGGCTGACTCTGCTGCTCACATGCACCCTCCTGCCTCTCACACCCGCCGTCCGTTGTGAGACAGCCGACAACAGACGTGGTTTAACCAGGGGAAGAATAATTGCCCAAGCTACACGTTGATTGTGGTAGAAAGGTGGATGGATATGGTTTTTAACATAAACTCAGCAATGTCTGGAGAGATAAATGAAAGGGCACATTTTTGATAAAATTATTAAAATTGTCTGTGGACATTATATTGCGCACAAACAAAGTAGTCGTTGCTTATTGCAAGACTAAATGCACAGAGAGGTGCACGATTAAAGCATAGGTATGGTTAAGAACAACATTTCAGCTGGCCCTGAATTTCTGCTCTGTTCCCAGGACGAGCCTCTCTTCGCCATGCCGCCATTAAGTAGCCTCCTTCCACTAGTGCTGCTGGGAAGCAAACGTCAGCAGGATGTTCCTGCAGTATCTTCTTACGGAAAAGGAGGTATATCTGTTTGCTTGTGTTGTGTGTTTTTCCAAAAGAGTGTTTGCTATGAGGCATTTAATGTGGGACTGCTACGATGAGAGACACAGGCTGGGAAACTGGCCTGATGAGACACAGGGATTAGCTTATTTAAGGAAAAGGTGAAGGGGCACTAGTCTACTTCAACATATGACTGGATGTTACAATAATATGTTACCCAAATCGGACTTATGCTTTAATGGGATCGTGTGTAAGTGACAAAGAGAACATTTTGTTGGAGGAGCATGTAGGATGCACACCTTAAATGCGCGCTGTAATGAATCAATGATAACTGAATTACGCAACAAAATAAATAGTTCAAGTTCACACTGAATAATTTTCACTTATTGCTGAAGTATTCAAAGCTCCTTTAAAGAGATGTAGGTCAAATAGTCTAGCTAGTACCAGACATCTTTTGGCCTAGATTTTACTGGAGTCACTGCAGCAAAAACAAGTCGCACAGAACTGAAACAGCAAGCATGCTATGAAACTGCCATCAGCTGCTATGATTCACTGAAACTGACACTGAAAACTATCAGCGTGAATCTGTTTAGGTTATCTTTCTGAAGAAATATCCTCTACCACAGGGGTGAACCTCTGGCTAAGACAATGTTCATCCGATGGACACATACACGCCATGATACAGCTCGCTTTAAATGGGTCGCCTACTCAAAGTGTTATGTCCCTTGTACAAAACTGAAAAGCCAGAGTCATGTACATGGTGGTCGAAACAGATGCTAGCGTTGCATGTGTCTTGGCAGGTCTTTGTCTCGATCTAATCTGGAAAACAGCAGCCAATTATGGAAGCCAAAACCGGACCAATGTGTTCTATTATTCAGAGTCTGTCATCCTCTCGTGATCCCTGCTAGGATTTAAGCCTTACATTCACATCCGTATAGCGGCCCCAGTGCCACAAACAATTTGATCTGTTGGTGTTATCAGTTACTTTGCATTTAAGAAAAGGTAATCAATAAAGAGTTCAAGGAAAGGCCATGTGTATGGCCCTACCACATTTTAAAGTGCCTTTGGTGATTGTTGCGTAGATCCAAGATACAACCAGTGAGGTGTACCAAGCAGGGATGGAGCGTCTGCGCTTTGGGTTGGGAGAAGACTACAATTTACCTTTGGAATGGATCTTTTGGCAGAAGCAAAGCGGACATCAACTCTGGGTTTGCCGCGCAAAATCACGTTGTCCTCCTAATATGTCCCAAAGAAGATAAAATGTCATCCCTGTGTCACTCCAAAATCAACGTTATTATTGAAAGAACATCATCAGTTACATAACTGATGTCATGATGATGGCCGGTCAGATGACGAACGTTACACAAGGCAGAAACAATGATTCAAACCACATGCAGGCTGTGCGGAGACAGCAGGGTCTATATGAATCACCATGGCAATAATAGAAAACATTGCATTAACTAACTAACTCAACATCATATACATTCAATGACTGAAGATAACGAAAATAAAACGCAATTATTGCTGTATATTATATTATTATTATTTAAATATTATAAAAAATGGTATGCCACAACTATCTTAAATTGTTGCTTTTTCCGCTGAGGATATAACAATTGTCATCTATGTTTCGGCAAACAGAACCTTGACGTACGGCTGTTTCTTCGAACAGTTGACAGAGGGAAAATTCATTCACATGGGTCGTTTTGGACGACCTATACAAACAATGTATTCTGTAGTTTAGGTTGGAGGTCACGTTGCGTTTCCACTATGTGAGTATGCATAATGTTTGTTGCGTTGGGTGGGTGTCAAATGTTCTCAATTGTCAGAATCAAGGTTAACATTCGTGATTTCATACCGTTTGTTTTTCCTGAAAGAGCAATGATATAAGCTAAGCACGTGAACACAGAGCTCAAGACTTCAACCAAAATGGTTGCGTTCATGATTGTTTGTTCTGTGCATGACATCTTTTTCTAGGTTGCATCGGTGCCAGTAAAAATAAGACAATTACGTATTCAACTTGTCTGACACCTTTCTTCTGGCTTCTTTATCTCAGTATTTTCCTCAGTGACTTTTCTGCCCACTTTCCCCTCGATCACATACATCCCCCCAAACTGAACCGAGCTGTCTCTGACACTTTGATGGCAGAGCACTCATCATCATCGGTGCCCTGTCGGTTTTTGTTTCTGTGAGTGTGTGTGTCTGCATGCACTTGTCTGTGTGTGTGTCTGTGTGTGTGTCTGTGTGTGTGTCTGTGTGCATGTTTGTCCGTTGAGGCGGAGCAATGTGGCTGACTAGACACTGTCTCAGTCACTTGACTTTCGCGACCCACATAGCAACACACACACACACACACACACACACACACACACACACACACACACACACACACACACACTGTAGTTTCACCCGTCTGTCATAGCGATGTGCCCTCTCTCCCAGTGATTCTACCTTCAGGACTGCAACCAAACAGCTGCACCCTGCCTCCTCCGGCTCGCCCCCATATACGTTACGTTACCCCATCCCAGCACTAAGCTTGGGTGTCACAACACTTGGACAAACCATTCTGACAAACGGGTGGCTTGGTGCTAAACATTGGTTAACTTCCATTACAACTTTCCATTTCCGAGTTGCATCACCCTACATTGGCCAGATGATCAGAAGACTCCCATCAAGGATTTGTGATGGAGAAGAAGGAAGAGGAAGCATGCTTGTCATTTGAGAAGCTGATAGACATTTATATATTTGGAAGAATATTAAACTGAAATCATTCCGGGGGCATAAATGGCTGAATTCATTGAATACAGAATTCTGATTAAATCATTACTAATAATTTGTGTTTTTGGATCATATATCACATTTGAAACAATACCAAGGAAGGGATTAAAATCTCCCAAACAAAATTGCAGTGGGTTTGAGCTATTTCAATATTGCTTAATGTTTTTCAATGGATTGCCTAGGTCGTTTTATAAGCTTTCCGACACCTAATAAAGCACTGACTAGTCGCGAGAGACCAGACATTTATTGACAAAAAAATCCATACAGTTCACTCTTAAGAGCAAAGCTTTTTTCCAGTTCTACTTGTCTGTGTGTGTGTGTAATATGTGTGGCTGTATGCTCATAAACAAGTTTATATGTGTTTGCAAAATGATCCATTCATACAAGACAGTGGCTATGTGTGCCAGTGTGTGTGTTTGTGTTCAGGTGTGTGTGTGTGTGTGTGTTTGTGTGTGTTCAGGTGTGTGTGTGTGTGTGTGTGTGTGTGTGTGTGTGTGTGTGTGTGTGTGTGTGTGTGTGTGTGTGTGTGTGTGTGTGTGTGTGTGTGTGTGTGTGAGTGTGCGTGTGTGTTCTCACCCTGCCTGTTTTCCTGGAAGGCAGACAAAGCCCTCCTGCATGGCTATCTGTGAGGCCATATGCCCACAGCAGCACCCTGCAGGCTCTGGCCTAATGCCCACTCCAACAAGCTAATGAATAATGGACCATTATGCTCAATCATATGCTTAGCTATAAGACACCCGGAAGCAGGCTCACCTATGAAAAAGAAAAGGTAATACAACAGCTACCCACAGGACATGAGCAAAATAAGAACAAAAACCCAAATAACAATATCAAGCATGTACTATTAAATATAGATATTATGATATGATGTTGGTATATAATAAAATATTCTACTTTAAGATATTATAGTGTAATATATGATATTAAATTATATCACATTATAGAACACAATGTTGCCTTTTGACGAGCTGATGCCTTTTACTCTTTTTTGGAAGGAGGCCTGGGTTGAAAATTGAATAATATTGAATATAATATTACTCATAATTAAAGGCAATACGACTATTCTGAAATCTGCAAACAACACAATGAGCTTTTGTTTAAGATCCCTTAGTCCCATAGTAGCACAGACAGAAGAAGTGTCACAAACAAAAGGGCAGTGGAAGTTACTGTCTAGCCTAGCATTTTGAAAAAGTTAATCAATATTGCGGACAGATTTCAAGCCAAAGCCATCTGTATACAGTGGGGGCTCATTGGCCTTTCTCATCCGGAATGCATACTAATTGAACTGACGCTCATGAGATGGGAAAAGCAAATAAATGTGTGAAAGCCCTTCAATAGTCAGGGCATATGCAAGAGGGTATGACCAACCAATCTTATGCAGCAAACTCTTTTGTAAAGCTCAGCCGGGCAGTAAAGTCTAATCGATTTAAAGATTTATTTACCATGGCAGCAATGGAAGGCATGCAACATTGCTATGAAGGCAGATAAATGGCAGTAATGAAGGTCTGAAAAAACACAGTTGTCAAAGCCTGGAAGAAATGTTTTGCACTTACAAGCATTTGCAAGCTGAAAACATACTTGATTAATTCAAGAAAGTAAGCTTGGGAACGTTCCAAGCCCAGATACGACATCACAGAGTGGAGCATTCTTCCAAGCTTGTTTGCTCCACCGTCAAAAGTTTTGCTGTAATCCAGATAGACCTGCCTCCGCATTGATCAAAAGTGATCTTGTCTTCCTTCCCATATGAAAGGAGGAAACTCTGCCTCAGAAACCGATGCGTGCCAAAAAGTCACCCCTGAACTCTGTCTACATGAAAACCTCTGCATTTCATTCAGCAGGCTCCTCGCAGCGTTCAACAAAAACAACACGTATATATAGCTATTCTAAAAATAAATGAAGCAATCAAAACTCAGGAGTAATAAACACAACTCTCAGTGTCTTTGTCCCTTAGCGGGAAGCACACATCTAACAAACCAAACACCAAACACCAAACTCTAAGAACAGAAAGTGGGTGTGTTGCAGACAGTGATGAATATTGCATAGTGAGGGTGACAGCTCTGAGGAGGATGAGGAGAGGAGCAGAGGGTTTGAAGGTTAAGGACTACAGTGGAGATGGTTGGGGCCTTCTCCTGCCGTTTCCCCAGCTCATCTCTGTCACATTGAAAACCTCTCATTGTATGAATATAGAAACAACATGTTTTAAACATAAGCTGACATGGCATGGCTTAAGGCATGTGTGTGTGTGTGTGTGTGTGTGTGTGTGTGTGTGTGTGTGTGTGTGTGTGTGTGTGTGTGTGTGTGTGTGTGTGTGTGTGTGTGTGTCTGTGTGTGTGTCTGTCTGTCTGTCTGTCTGTCTGTTTGTCTGTGCAAACTCATGTGTATGTATTTGTGTTCTGTATAATGTAAAATCTGCATTTATGTAAAAGGGTGTGACAGGTAATACTACACAAGCACACGCACACAGACGTGCACAAATACACACTGACACACTCGTCCCACGTGTCATGTCATGTGCGAGACAAACATCTTGATCCCAGAGCCATGTTCTGGAACGTGTGGCAGGGTGTCAACATGGTTGTAGAGAGTCAATTATATTCATCAATCTTGGACTAGCAGACCATTTACTTCCATATGTTTGCATTTTCAACATATATTGCAGTATCAAATAGCGCTGCTTCTCAAGGCAGTCTGGTGTGCGTGACGCACGCTGCTGCTTGGCATTACGCGCCCCATTGAAACCCAGCGGAGGCTAATGCATCGCTCAAACCCGAGGGAGCGGCAAGCAAGGGAGCGCACGGAGAGACTGAACACCTGTGAGCTATAATTATGATCCACTTTAGCACTCCGGGGACATGGGAGGTGTACGCGTGCATCTCCATCGAAGAAATCGTATTGCAAAGCAATGTGGCTTTCGGAGTGACACCATGCAGTTGAATTTAACGGTTTTTTTTTGTTTCTTCTCCATGAAACGTGGGAAACGTATCTGAGCACTAATGCAATTTGACTTATAGAGGCTTGATGATTTGCCTATTTAACAAGAAAGACGATTGATGGTTTATATTGCGATCAGCGTTTTTTCAAAATGTTGACGATAATTCAGGTTCAAATTTCCCCCAAAAAGTATGGCCTGTTTGGGCGGGGGCCACTGCCTACAGAGACACCAAGTCGAGAGGGAGATGCAGAGAATGATACAAAGTCTACTTTAAATGTATAGTGCTAAGGCAGCAATTGTTAAGCCTTGTTGAGATGACAGCCAATGTTCCGTCTGGAGATCCGCGTATAGCCGTCCATATATTACCCATACATTAATACATTTTTACAGCGCTTTTCTCACCAGTGGCCCCTCAAAGCTCTTTACAATATGAACCAACATTCAACCATTCATGAATACACACACACACACACACACACACACACACACACACACACACACACACACACACACACACACACACACCGACGGCGGTGTCTACCATACAAGGCGACAGCCCGCTCGTCGGGAGCAGTCAAGGTGAGGTGTCTTGCCCAGGGATACCTCGACACTCAGGTAGGAGGAGCCGGGGATCGGACTATCAACCTTTCGTTTACAAGTCAACCCAGTCTACTTCCTGAGCCACATACCCCCTCGCCTACCTTCCACCGCATACGCCGTAGACATCACGCACAGTGCCACCGCAGCCCAGGTGGCGGGCGAGGCGACAGCCATCTCCCGCTTCTCCACTTCAAGTATCCTCGTAAGAAAATAGGTGGGGGGGGGGGGGGGAAAACCCTCAAAGCTAGGATGGAACGACGTCGTATTCCACCGTTTGAAGTCACATCTCAATCCGCGTCTCAAGAAAGCATCTACCGCACCGGCGACTCAGAAGGGACTGAACTGAAGCATGCGGTGGAGGATTGTGCCGTGGGATAGGAGACAGGGAGGGAGAGAGAGAGAGAGAGAGAGAGAGAGAGAGAGAGAGAGAGAGAGAGAGAGAGAGAGAGAGAGAGAGAGACTTACTTGAATAGGGATGCATTTTCACATATTCTCTTCTTTCACACCTTTTGTCCAATCAGGAGACAGTACGGCAGATCCGAAACCAATCAGCCATCCCTTTCCACCTGACCCAAACAGAACGCCCAATGGCCAAGCCTCTCCTGCATGCTGAATGTGGGTTAACAGTGACATCTAGCGGTAGACATTATAGAACCCCTCACTGTCTAAGTGTAAACCATTGTTTCCAGATGCTGTTTCAACTACTACACGTACTTACAATAAGCACAATTTTATTCAAGACAGAGATCTATTTCTATCCGTATCTTTTATTCAAATATTTCATACAATACATTGAAGAGTTCTGCTGGGCAGTGTGTATTTTCAGCTGAGTAGATGGTTAGATCGTTATGTTCTATCAGTGTGTTATATACACTGAATACTCTGTTATACGGATTTGTGTGTTTGGTTTTGGTCTCAATTTACAAAAATTACTCCTGACGATACCAAAAACAAAACCCTTCCCACTGATTTAAATAATTTTATCTGTGAAGAGGTTAGTGATTCTATGTTACAGTTAGCCATTGAATAAACTCTACATAATCCCAATGAATGCTATATCAATCAAGTCATGTTTGAAATCCCTTGAGAAACCAATGTTGATGATAATCACATGTAGTTATTCCACTGGACACAAATAGCAATTTTTATTATTATCAACATCTTTAAAGACAGGCAAGAAACAAACAGATATGAGAGTGAATGTATCTACATTTCCATCAGCAGTGACTGTGTATGTGTGTGTGTGTGTGTGTGTGTGTGTGTGTGTGTGTGCGCGCCTTCGTGTGCGTGCATGTGCGTGTGTGCATGATCACCTTAGTGCTAGCCCACTGTGGTCCTGTGAACCTCACAGGTATATCGTGGTGTTGAAGGCCTCACGTTTGTCAGGCAATACTGTGGTAGTAGGACACGTAGGGATAGACAGTGAACGTAGAATCAAGGTCAGGTCTGTCTTATAAACATCTATCGTTCTACTGGAACCTCCATAGAAGGATTAACGTTAATTAATTTTAAAACCTTAATTAGACTTGAAATAAAAGAACAATGAACGAATGGAGTAAGAACATAACAGGCCCTGCATGCAGATGTGCTGAAATCGAAACGCTAAAGAAGAGCTTTTAATACATGAACTGTGTAATTGATTATGCCTAATCGTTTAAACACCAGCTTTATAGATGCAACCACGTGTGGCCCCATTGAAAGCATTCATATTTGGGGCTGGATATTTGAGTGTGGATATAAAGAGCTTCACGTTTACCTGGAAGTGCAAAGTAAGGTTAATTGTTTATGGCCTGTAAAACCCTGAATTCCTTCTTATAAAATGTGAATGTGACAGATTTTCCATGCTCCTTGAAATGTTGTGCATTGTCTCAAGCATGGCTGTGCGCATGTCTTTCCAGCATAGTATAGGTCAAAGAGAGAAATGTATAAAAGTGTAATATTTCAAATGGTTTTCGGTTTTGGTTTGAGATTGCTGGTCCTCATCCAATGAAACAGGTTCCTGATTGAACGAAAAATCCATGCTTTTAGGCGTCAAATATGAAATACTGTGCAGTTTTCATTTGCAGGGTTGCAGTTTGATTTGATCAAATTGCTAATTTGCAGTAATAAGAGCTTTGAATATTGTTGTCAACATTCAGTTGTGTCAAGAAAAGGCCAAAGGTCCGGGCAATTTGACAGCAATATTTCAGATACATTCTCATGTGGGACGTGTGCCCGAATACCATTAGCCAGAAGTCACCTGTGTACAGAAAAGTGTGATTTCTCAAAGAAATCCCACTAAGGGTTCACCGATACGCGAAACGTTTTACTCATCTACACAAAAGGTCTGAGCTTACAATGCCAAAACTAAAAAACAACATTGTACGTACTGTACACAGAATGAATCAGGTGAAATCAAACTCTCCAACAGATAGCCAGAATAAGGCAGCTGTATTGGTTCAGATTGTCCAATGGTAGCACAGTTAGTCCAGGGCAGGCTCATGCATCGGCTCCATGGAAACATCATTTTTGCAGGAAGGACCAAGTCTGCAACATTCAGTGCACATTGGTGCTGTTGTGCCCTTGGTAGTATTGATCAGAAACGGTCTCTTCATCAAATCTCAAAAGATCCTCAAAAGTGAAACATTGGATGAGTAGGGGAAGTTCTTTTCTTTTTTCGGAATTACAGCTTCCCGGCCATGTAACCGAACATCACTATCAGTGTTCAATGTGAGCATCATTACATCAGGCAAGGTAAATCCAACCATCACACATGATACTCTTCACATCATTACTATAGTCCGTGATCAATTTACAAACCTTACTCTTACTCCTCCTGTTCTTCTCTTTCATCTCAATCCTTTTTTAAACAATGTTAAGAGACAGCAGAAGCAAAAGACCAGCTCAACGTTACTGAATCTCACCAAACACAGACACACACAATGACACAGAAAAGGGGTTTTGCCATGTTCTACGATAAGAACAGAAATGAGCTCATTCTTCCTTTTCCCCTTTTTAGGGGCTAAAGGTCTGCGTAATTCTTGGTCCATTTCCAAAAGGTCCTTCCCATGGTTCCACCGTAGTGCTGGAACTCAGTCTTAGAGGAGGCAACATCTGTCCATCATCGCAGAAGCAGCAGCACAGCCAATGGGAATAGGATTAGGATTCTGCAGAGGCGGCCCTGTGGTTCAGCGCCGGCTCGCACCCGGTTGTTATCAGGCGGGTAGCCGCCTGGCCTGCTCCGGGCACAGTGCCCCGTCTGGCACATCCCACTGCCGGAGCCGCTGATGTCATCACCTGAATCATCACGTACAAATAGAGAAAAGTATAGAAAAAGTCATAAAAATGTGCCATATTTTTTTTTTTTTTACTTGATACTATATAACAAATCATATTTTGTTGTTCCGTTTTGAGCATAGCTGCAGACATAGGCTACATTAGCATACAATCGAGTGAAAATGTGTTGCATTAATTAATGATCATATGATAGAGTAACACCTGTGCTGTGTGTAATAGAAACTGATTTAACGTTGATTTATACCACCAGTTATGGGCATCCAGCTCTAAGAGACAATCTTTTGACAGCTGGTGAAGGCACGTTTGGCCCTGTATGCCGAGCAGCTGACTTCATTTATCGTGTTGGGGAGATAATTTTGGCATATAAATACAGAGCATTTGTTTGGTATAAAGTGCCGTTCCCAATGTCTCATTTGCAGAACTTGAATAATATCAATTCACTATTATCAGTGTGTATGTAAATCCCCTTTGAATCTTGTATGATTCAAATATGTAATTATAGATATATTATTATAAATATATATAATATCAAATATATATCTAATATACATTATATAAATATATATAGATAAAACAGAGACATACTCGCGTCCTGGAAGTCCACATCGTTGCCATCCAGTGCGTTCTTCAGCCTGTTGCTCATCATTTTGAGCTGCATGATCTGCTGTCGGATAGTCATGTCTGGCTTGGTGATGTCAATGTCTACCTCAGGGTTGTTGATCTGATTGGCCAGCCCATCACCCATCACTTCTGGAAGGTACCTGAAGTAAGGGGGGAGGGGGTAGGGGAATGAAAGCAAACTATAAATACAAAATGGGTTCCATACAAATATCCAATGCATCTTTGCACACACACACACACACACGCACGCACGCACGCACACACACACACACACACACACACACACACACACACACACACACACACACACACACACAAACTTAATTCCTCATCATCAGGCTTGTCACCATTATATGGTAAACTATTGTCTCATTGTTGCTGCAGCTACAATAATAACCCGCGGTCCCAGAGGTATATAGGCGGTACCCACGCATTAACCCAGCGGCCGCCATTTTCAAGGGAATCACGGCTGGACTGATTACTCCCAGACGCGACTATAGCTCTGTCTTTGTTCTTCAACACAGTTTTTTAATACTCCCATAACCCACTGCACGCACACGCACACACACACACACACACACACACACACACACACACACACACACACACACGCAAACACACAGACACACGTAAGAGAAACCGTTAATGTGTGATTCTCTGCCACCTACTGGTGAAGTGGTGCATTAAGCCTAGGAGCAATTACTGAAATTGACAGTGAATTTCGACACCCAACTTAAAGCCTTAAATAGTGCTATTTAACTTGCTGCTGTGTGCTAATTTTACTTTTCATCTATCAACAGTTTTTCCGCAATCCATTTTGCACTACTGGAAATAACACATCATTATGTGCAGCCTATGTCTATCAGTATGTGCCCTCACTAAGGGATGCATGCATACATTATAGTCAGACTGAACTGCTCTTGAGTCTGTTTTCTCAGTACGATGCATGACTACACGCCTGTGCTGCTGCTGTGATCGTATCATTTGCTGTATCCAGTTCAGAGGGAGGCCGGTCACCCACCTGGCCTTGGCCATGCCGTTCCAGCACTTGTCCTGGCTGGAGCTGCTGGAAGAGGCCAGCTTGCTGCAGAGCGCAGCAGGGAGCTGTACCCAGTACTGCTGCATCTCCCTCAGCTTACTGGACAGATCCGACACCTGGGTCAGGGAGAGGCCTTTCAGGTCAATGCCTCTGTGTTGTGTGTGAACTACCATGTCCCTATATGTGCAGATCATATGTGCCTCCTATATGTGTATATCCTATATGTGTATATCCTATATGTATATATATATATATATATATATATATATATATATATATATATATATATATATATATATATATATATATATATATATATAACCTATATAACCTATATATAACCTATATAACCTATTTCTTTCTACACATATTTATACTATGTATCTTCCCATTTGTGTACATCCCATAAGCCGTCCTATATGTATATATCCTATATTTCTTCCTATATGTATACATCCTATTTTTCCTCATATGTATATATCCTATATGTACATATACTATATTTCCTCCTATATATATAACCTATATTTCCTCCTATATATATAACCTATATTTCCTCCTATATATATAACCTATATTACCTCCTATATATATAACCTATATGTACATATCCTATATTTCCTCCTATATGTATAAAACCTATATTTCCTCCTATATATAACCTACGTGTATATATCCTATATTTCCTCCTATATATAACCTACATGTGTAGATCCTGTATTTCCTTCTATATATAACCTACATGTATAGATCCTGTATTTCCTCCTATATATAACCTACATGTATATATCCTGTATTTCCTCCTATATATAACCTACATGTATAGATCCTGTATTTCCTCCTATATATAACCTACATGTATAGATCCTGTATTTCCTCCTATATATAACCTACATGTATAGATCCTGTATTTCCTCCTATATATAACCTACATGTATATGTGTGTAGGCTCCGTTTGCTCACCTGCACCTCCAGCAGGAGGCCGGCTGTTGGGTGGGCTGTGAGAGAAGCCCCTTTCTTCCTCTGCTGCTCCTGAGAGGGGGGGCTCCCGGTTCCGGACTCATCCAGGGCTCCACACATCTGGTACACCTACAGTGAGAAATACATACAAACACATCAGGTTTTAGTCGTTTGTTTAACTGCAAAAAACGTTTGGATTCTTTACTTGTAATGTATCCAAATGGCCACTAGGCGTCCCCCTTGAGTCGTGTTTCAGCCAAAGAGCTCCGTGGCTGCGCTTGTGACCTCCGACTCAGTCGATGATAGTTTTTTTGTGTTTTTAATCGTGTCTGACAAAACTGAATGACATATTATCATATTCTCTAGCATAATAGCTAATACATTGATTCAACAAAAAATGTGAGAAGAGCACAGATGGTGAAGATCCACCTAATGTTGTACCTTGGCAGTGAAAGTGTCCATGCTGTCTTGAAGGTAGCCCACGGCCTCGAAGATGCGTGCAGGGATGGAGGAGAGGACTACGTCCACACTGGGCTCTGTGCTGAAGCTGGAAGCCACCTGGAGCAAAGTGTCTAAACGGCATAGGAGACAAACGATTATCTCCTGGCCTTCACCAGCCATACCTGGGTTTAGTGGCTACTTTAGCAATCACTAACTCCTCGCAATACATTCATTATATAAGATATAGCCATTACTATTCCCTAATTAGTCTTGTAGATGCCTTATAGTAATTTCAGATGCACATCACTAGAGTGCAGAGATGGTTTGGTGGGACATTGTGGATGTTGGGGATGGGATTATTGATAGATGGGTACCATCTCATGTTACTGCTGCACAACCCAGTAATATATTCAAATTCATTCACACATTCTCTCTTCAGCAATGGTCTCTACGCTTAATTGGTTGGTCAGCCTCACCAATGAGGTTCTGCCACTCTGCGTCCAGGTCGGCCTGATTGGCCAGACAGCCCTTCATGACGTTGGAGCAGTAGTTAAGGCAGGGCTTGGCGGAGGGCAGGCCGCGGCAGTGGGGGCAGTAGACCAGCTTCATCAGGGCCCTCTCGCACTCCGGGCTCAGGGACACCTGGGGGGGGGGGGGGAGAGAGAGAGAGAGAGAGAGAGAGAGAGAGAGAGGGAGAGAGAGAGGGGAAGAGTGAGTGAGAGAGAGAGAGAGAGAGAGAGAGAGAGAGAGAGAGAGAGAGAGAGAGAGAGAGAGAGAGAGAGAGAGAGGGGAAGAGTGAGTGAGAGAGAGAGAGAGAGAGAGAGAGAGAGAGAGAGAGAGAGCCGAGAGAGAGAGAGAGAGAGAGAGAGAGAGAGAGAGAGAGAGGTATTAAGACAGAGAGGGCGAGAAAAAGAGATGACATTTTTTAACCTTCCTTGGAGAAAGAAATCCTTTGAATAAAATGTCGGCATGCTACATAATAAGGTCAACAAAGGTCTTCCTCTCCCTGCATGTTTGATGATTGATTGATTGAGAGGGAGAGAGAGAGAGAGAGAGAGAGAGAGAGAGCTACAAATACATGAAGAGTAGGGAGGATACTTTTCCCACCATGTAAAGGCTTGTTATTTTTTGTCTCGTGTGCATGGCAACAAAGAATGACAACAAACAGCAAGCATACACATTTCACACACATCATGTTTAGAAACATAGTCAGGGATCGACACAAAATCAATTATAATGCAGAAGACTGGCTGACTTTACATTAAATGGACGATAGATAATACCATGACGACATTCACGTGAAATGTTGGTTATTATTCTGGGATGGAGGCTGTATTGTTTTTTCAAGGTTGAGGTTGTGGCAACATTTTCTGTGGCAGTTAGGGTGTGCCTGTCATATCTGATTTACTGGGAATTAATCCAGACACTCAAGCATCAACACACAACCACACCCACACACACACCCACACGCGCACACACACACACACACACTCTCCCTCAAATTCTGGTACACACTGACTCACTACCCCACGGCCAGTCAAGCCTCATCAATATGGAGGTAGATTTTTCTCTTCATGCCGAGTGCAAAACCTTTTGCATTGCAAACAAAAATAAACATTCCGAAAGCAAAAATCAGCTTTTACGGTTTTAATAACACATTCACACACACACACACACACACACACACACACACACACACACACACACACACACACACACACACACACAGACCTGGGACACCTTCTTGACCACCTCTCCGGCGACGGACAGACCCTGGGCGAAGGAGCGCGCCGTGACGAAGGCCCGCGTCACCTTGGCCTTCATGTCGCGCGGCGCCTCGCCGAACGGTCGCAGGACGTCTCGCTGCTTGGCGACACACTCCAGGTACTCCTCCGATAGGCTCGTCTGCAAGACATGGGGGGGGTGGAGGGAGCCAGTTAAAGTGAGGACCGTTGGGTCGTTTTGCAATGGAGCTAAAGCATTGCAAACAGGAAGACGGCGTTCCCCTTCGGCGTTCCCCTTCTGTTTCTCATAGCTCTAGATTCCCGCTCTCATTCGCGCTCGTTCATTCTGTTGTTTTCATTGAGCCTCGTCGCAGCCCTCCTCCTCCATCCTCTCCCCCTCCAGGGCCCCAGGGCCGAGGCACTCCGTCCATAGTCACACCTCCACCCCCAGCGTCTAGACACCATCAGGGGGGAAGCACATCCCGGCGTACTTCACGGTCCATCGTCCCCATGAGGAATCATTGGATGGTGTCTAATCACCAAATGTGTCAATAAATGTGGTTCAGTTTAATTACTAGTCACTTCTGATTGAAATCGTTTTTCAGTGCCCCACCCTGTCCAACAACAGAGGCCCATGGAAAACAAGATTAAATATAAATCAAATGTAAAGTCATAAATGTAGAGGGTCTCCACTTCACTGCCCCCAACCGATAACATAATCCCCTCTGTGACAAAGCCTGGGCTTTACCCGACACGCTCAAGGAGGAAGGGGTTTTATATATTCTTTAGACTCTAAAACTTTCAAATCCTTTTGAACAAAAGGGTTGGTTGCAGTGGGAAAATGTACACACATTTTATTATCATTATTATAATTACCATTATAGACATTCATATTTCACGATTTGTGTTATATGTTACATACTGTACGGGTGTCAATGTATTTGTTTTGACATGATGTCACACTGGGGCTGTCAACAGCATGCAGCAGTAAGAACCTTTGCAGCGGCTGCGTTCTTGAACGCCACCTCAAGGAGCCGGAACCAGAACTCAGAGACGGTCTCGTCCAGGTTGAGGGCGGAGCCTCGGTAGTAGCGCCGCAGGTCAGCGTACAGGTCGGTGTACAGGCGCACGTTCTGGGAGTACACTGCACCCAGGGGGGACAGCGTGTCTTGCAGGGAGCGCTCCGATTTGGCATGGAGGTCCATGAAGTAGGCTGTGATAGAGAGACAGAGAGACAGAGAGAGAGAGAGAGACAGAGACAGAGAGACAGAGAGAGAGAGAGACAGAGAGACAGAGAGAGAGAGAGACAGAGAGATAGAGACAGAGAGACAGAGACAGAGAGACAGAGAGAGAGAGAGCAGATAAACAGAGACAGAGAGACAGAGAGACAGACAGACAGACAGAGACAGATTGCATGATTATATATGAGGGCGGTTACAACAGAAACTCGATTTCAGCTCATTCTCAACGAGAGCTCGTGTCAGATGAGTCATGCTCATATGAGCCAGGACTCATGGAAACCCGTCGGCAGTTTCACCAACAAACTGGCCCTTGTTGTCTCCCCCGTGTTCTGCGACAACGACACCAACCTGCTCACACTACGGAATTGCATTTGCTGGTAAAAAATAACAAGTTCAGCATCATTGTGTGTGTGTGTGTGTGTGTGTGTGTGTCTGTGTGCGTGCATGTGTGAGCCGTTTGGCACGGATTGCTCGTTATAGACGTGATGTTGAAGTCACTCGTTAATAAGCCGCTGCTGAGGTAGAGCTCAGTCTGCAGGAATATCTTCACACGCTGGAGAGCAGCTCGACTTCCCTCTGCTCTCCTCTGTGACCTCCGGCTCCTCCTCTGAACCCCATAGTTAAGGTAGATTGCAGAGGACAGCTTTGCTTTTGTGGGACCTGAACCATCAACCCAGGTGACACCAATTGAT
>NC_136940.1:25558594-25562719 GCF_949987615.1 Pollachius pollachius
GTGTGTGTGTGTGTGTGTGTGTGTGTGTGTCTCAGGTGGGGTTGGATTGAACCGTACCCCACGGCTGCATTATTTTCTGTCCTCCCGCCTTCTAACCACTCAGTCTTCCAAACAGGTTCTGTGTGTGTGTGTGTGCGTGTGTGTGTGTGTGTGTGTGTGTGTGTGTGTGTGTGTGTGTGTGTGTGTGTGTGTGTGTGTGTGGTTGTGTTCGTGAGAGTATGAATGTATGTGTGATTTATGAAGTCTTCCTTATCCCAGACCTTCACTATAGTAGTGGCTATGTGTGTGTGTGTGTGTGTGTGTCGGTGTGTTGGTGTGTCGGTGTGTGTCTTTTCAATGTTGAGGATTCCAGGTATGTACATCTAGGTGACGTTTGCTACTTCTTCGGTGGACACTCACACCTCTTATGCATTCCATCTCATTCAGGCATATCTTTCTATCTACTTTATCTATTTAACATGAAAAGGCTAAACTTTACCTTAATGATTTAAACATGATGTAAACGGCAGAAGGGCCACTGGAGAGATTAAAGGAATAATAATTTCCGCAGGGAAATAACATTCAAAGCAGAGAGAATGAATGCAGCTCAAGAGTGTTATATGAGGTGTTAGCGGGTATTAATTAGCGAGCAGCTCCTCTACAAAGCGCCTTGTTCCTCGAGTGAACCCTCCCCCACCACACAGACTACAAATGCCACCGATTACATCCACGGGAGTCAGTAGATATGCACAACAATGGCCATGATCATATGTTGTATCATCCAGCTTGGATGTGGGCAGTAGGGAAGGAGATGTTTCCCTGATGATGTTGTCAGTGAGAGCCACTCAGACAGAACCCCATAAGAGAGCGCAGGTTGCAGAACAAGATGCTCTCCCAGGGCTAATCTGTACATTTCAATGTCTGGTGCAACAGAAAAGGGTAATGTTTTCTGATTGATATTAAGTCCGACTATCAGATTATACTTGCAGTTTTCCGTTTGTATCAAATTGCTCAAGACACGTGTAAAGCACTTGAAATATAATTGTTGCATGTCCTTAAGATACTTTTTATTACATTTGAATAGATTTGTTTGTATTCATCGTGTAATGAACGTATTGGTTTGATAAGTGATGATTGTTGGGATAACATAGACTTTGGAGGTATGGTGGTTCCCAGTGCTATTATGAGATATGAGGCCACGGAGGAGGAAGGTTTGTTTTGCCGATAGCAGGAAGTTTTTGTGTTTTAATGCTTAGGGTGTGCTGGTAGTTTGCTCTTCCTTTTCTAAAGACCCCGTATCTCATCATCTTGTTCTGCACCTTGAACCAGTGCTCAGTGCACATCGAGCATGTTGGAACCAAAGTGATTTAGAGCATACTGAGAATTTGTCGGCAAGAAAAATTAATAATTTGTTTGTTTGGTGCTAAGGTAAAATAGTAAAAATAACTCATTTGGGATGATATTTAGTATGGAGGTAAGGAAAAAAGAAGAGAAATGAGGAGAGGAGAGCAATCTGTTTTAACGACAGGTGGGCAGTTGACAATCTCGTTGAAGTTGAAATCTTGGAGATTTCAATTTCTATGTCATTCCTTAGTGATGACTATGTCAATGACAAGCTCAGAGAGCAACAGAAGAAGACAGATGCACAGAAACCGAAGCCAGGTGTGTGTGTGTGTGTGTGTGTGTGTGTGTGTGTGTGTGTGTGTGTGTGTGTGTGTGTGTTTTAGTGAGAAGCAGAAAGCCACCTGTGCCATCTCCCCAGGTTCCAGCCCCTCCCCACATCCAGAGTTGCCCCAGCTGAAGGCAGAAGCCAGGCGCTGCCCACTCATCCCACAGGGATGCAGACGGGGCCGTTAATGCAGCAACATTCCTGAGGCTCTAGGTAATGGAAGTGGGTCATCCTGCTATAAAAACAAGAACCGTTCATTCACTTGGAGGGACTAAATTGGGATATATGTTTAGCAGCCGTAAACGCAGCCGTAAACACGCATAGAAACCCGCAGAGATGCAAATACACGTGTGTACACATGTGCACGCACGCACACACACACAAACACACACACACACACACATACAACACACACACACACACACATACACACACACACAGACACACACACACTCACAAACATAACAGACGGGCAGAACGCTGAAGGTAAAGTGGATGTGATAAGTGCCTTGTTCGAGACGATGTGACTTGAGATTTGAATGCTTAGCTGACTCTTCACTCTGTTTACAAAGAGTCAGAATGGTAGAAGAAACAGAGAATGAAGGAAAGATTCAAAAGGAAGGGCTGAAAGGAATGTAAAGCTTTTAAGCATTCCCAAGGAACAAGCCGAGGAGAGGGTTACCAGGGCTACACAGGGGGAGAAAAGAGATTGAACACAGAATCATCTAGGGAGGAGGGGAGGAGGGGAGGAGAGAGGTGAGGCAAGGAGGTCAGAGGAGAGGAGATGAGGACGGTGGAAAGGGGAGGGGGGAGAGGGCAGCAAAGGGGCGGAGAAGAAAAGAGGAGAGAAGAAGAGAGGTGAGGAGAGGAGAGGAGAGGAGATGAAATGAGTTGGGAGGAGAGGAGAGTTTAGGAAAGGGTAGGAGAGGAGAGGAGAGGAAAGGGGAGGAGAAGAGAGGGATGGAAGGAGAGGAGAGGAGAGGAAAGGAGAAAGGAGTTCCGAGCCCTGATAATATCCAACACAAAAAAGGGAGTGTCTATAGGTGATATGCTTGCATCCTGCAGGCTTTAATATAAATGGCCCCAATTACTTGACTTTTAACGTGCTCGCTATACAATTGCACATGACTCATGGCAACTGAAGTGTTTTTTAATGTGTTTGATAGCACAGAAAAACAAAGGGTAGTGCTGCAAATAAAGCCTGACTGAATTGTTTGAAAGGTCTCTATATTACCCTACGGCACTGATCCAATGGAGAGGCATACAGCAAGCCACATCCCCCCCCTGACGCCCCCCTGTTAGAGTCAGCAGCAAGAGGATCCAACTGTTGGGTTTCTCCTCAGCTTTTGATTTGTCTCCGCTTTGTTGACTCAACTGATTTTGTGAAGCATCCCTGGTAAACAAAGAAGGTTTATACGGGCCCACACCCCCGTACCGAAGGATCTCCGAAACTCAACCTTCCCCTTCCCAGTCCTCCCCACCAGCACGTCCGTAACCATGGCGAGCGCGTTGGGCGGGAGCACTTTTACCAGTTTCCCTTCTCATCTGGAAATCTTGAAGCACTCTCCCTTTCGGCTGCACCCGTTCGTCTCCCTGGCTCTGTGTCTGAGTTTTCCAAACGTAAAAACATACCTGGGCCCGTCCTAACAGGAGCCCTCACCTCTGAGGTTCAGGTTTAGCTTTCAGGCAACCGCAGAACAAAAACTGACAAGCCCAGTGCAATCCATGCAGAAGCACAGACACAGTCAGAGATTTGATCCAGAAGCACAGATCCATTGTTGCCCTGGTCACGCAGCACACTTTGCAAGTGACAGGTTCCACTGGGTGGTCCATCTGTTCTGTGACTCATCACAGTGGACTGCTGCTGCACACCTTTATGTAACTGAATTAGAATGCACCCGAATGGGCTGAACTCACACACACTCTACCTGCCAATACATTCTTCGGCAATGCCAAGGGGCCTTTGACCCGCATGTTATTACTGGCCCTTCTCACTTTTAATATGCATCTCAAGCCTTGACAGCAGTTGCAGGAGCCGGTCTTGCCAGTGTGAAAAAAATAAACCATGTTGTTCCCTGGCGGTGAATGTTAATTAATCTCAATCAGCTCCACGCTTCTGCCTCGTAGAGCTGACATGTTAAACTGTAACCGCCACAGGGTTCTGTTCTGCCAATCACTTTTGCTGCTTGCATTACCTGTGCTGCTGGCTACAGTTGAACGATCCGTCCTATACCGACTGCATCATGCATTCTTTATGTTTACGGGAGAGTTATCTGAAATAGGTCCAGAAGATAAATGAGTTCAGACCAGCCGATGGTGGTTTACTGGGAGCTTGTGGCTGGGACCTGTCAGCTGCTGCTAGAGGTAATTCTTTGTTTGAAATGTTACAAACACGAGTGGAGGTGATGGCTAGTGTAGTGTAGCTTGGAGTGTACCTGCTAGTTTGGAGCGAGCATTAGTAAGGAAAAGAAAGTAAC
>NC_136940.1:25562919-25565419 GCF_949987615.1 Pollachius pollachius
ATCCCATGAAATAATCCCATGAAATAATAATAAGCCTTTTTCTCAAAGTTGGCAGTCACCTTATTTCTTTACTTCCTGTTCAACGATAAGTCATCCCTTGCTGTCATCTAGGCACTGAACCAACACCTTGGGACTCAAGGTCACTGCCCCCCCCCCCCCCTTTCCATCCCTCTCTCCCTGGTTCTCCGTCCTCCCACTGAAAGATGAGTTGCCCCAGGAGGTCAGGATGGGACCTCACCCTGTGCTCTGGTCACTACCGTCCTTCTCACCGATCTCAACCTCCAACCGATGACGCTGCAAAGACCGAAAGAGTACAATATATGTACGCAGAGACACACGCACAAGAATATAGATAGATAGATTGGTGCATCGATGTAATTGTGTGTGTGTGCGTTTGTGTGGTCACTTAAAGGTGTTTTTTACATGGATGCATAGAACTTTTTTATGGACTTTATAGCCATGTTTATCGACACTCCCATACATTTTCAAACATTTATATTTTGAGCCTCAAAGGCATGAGACCACTTTCGAATACACAGAAGCTGTGGGCTTGCACGCTTATTTAAGTTAGCAGTTAACATCGTTTAGAACAGTTAAGACACTGTTTTTTTTTCCTTTATTTTTTCAGGTAGTGAATTCTTCTATGCATTCATTCATTTTGTCAGAAATGAAGGCTTTCTAGGTAGTGTACCGCTATCAATTGTCAGCGTTTCTTAGCGGTAGTTGCTCTAGGGCTTTGTAAGTTGGCACTTGCTCTCCGTTTATGAGTGGTTGATGTCAATTAGACCTGTCAATCCATGTCGAAGTGGGTCAGACTCCACAGATACCAATGTATGTGTAGGATTTAATGTTAGAGTGCATTGTATTGATTATCATTGTTTTACTCATTTTCTCCTGTCGCTCCCAACGTAGTTTAACGTTGCCAAGGCAACCAGACTGAAGGTATATATATATAAACGGTGATTGTGTGTAGCTAGTGAATGTAACAAGTCGGCAGAAATGGCCCCTGTCTCACGTGCACACCGCACCTCATGTATAGAAAAACAGTTGCCATAACATTCACACAGACACAGAAACAAAGACAGCCCGAAACACACACATCCATGCACACAGACACACACAGACGCCCCGACGTCTGTGACGCAGCCATGCCACCCCAACACAGCATCAAAGCAGCCGGCTGCCGAGCAGTAAAGGCGGAGTGAGAGTGGTTGGATTTATCCCCCTCACGCCCGCCCGTTTATTCACGGCTTCCCTTCCTTAATGAGCGCCTCGCTGTAACCCTGTCACTTACTGCGCACAATTACCGCTGTGCTGTGGCACGTGTTGGTGAGTGTGTGTGTGTGTGTGTGTGTGTGTGTGTGTGTGTGCCTCCATGCGCGTGTTCCTGTGTGTTGACGGTTCTATCTCCGGTTCTCTGGGCGGTTAAGGGGCAGCTGCATGTGATTTAGCGTTCCACTCTGGGAGCCCTCACTGAGAACACGGTCAGCTCCCTCCTACGTCAGAGAGTCAATGGAATAGGGGGGAGGGAGGGAGAGGGAGGAGAGGGGGGAGAGGGGGGGGAGGGAGGGAGAGGGGGGGGAGAGGGTGGGGGAGAGGGAGGAGAGGGGGGGAGGGAGGGGGGGAGAGGGAGGAGAGGGGGGGAGGGAGGGAGAGGGAGGAGAGGGGGGAGAGGGGGGAGAGGAGGGAGAGGAGGAGAGGGGGGGGAGAGGGAGGAGAGGGGGGAGAGGAGGGAGAGGAGGAGAGGGGGGGAGAGGGAGGAGAGGGAGGAGAGGGGGGAGAGGAGGAGAGGGGAGAGAGGGAGGAGAGGGGGGGAGAGGGAGGAGAGGGGGGGAGAGGGGGGAGGGGGGGAGAGGGAGGAGAGGGGGGAGGGGGGAGAGGGGGGAGAGGGAGGAGAGGGGGGGAGGGAGGAGAGGGGGGGGGGAGAGGGAGGAGAGGGGGGGAGGGAGGAGAGGGGGGGGGGAGAGGGAGGAGAGGGGGGAGGGAGGAGAGGGAGAATGTACAGAAAGTGTGAGTGTGCGTGTGTGTGTGTGCGTGTGTGTGTGTGTGTGTGTGTGTTTCCTAATATCATAATTAGATATGTTTGGTGCGGTTAAGGCCCACAGTAACCACTAGGTTCATTGTGAAGGGTTGCATGTGTGCTGAACAAATTAACGAAAAATGTATTTCAATGATAGATTACATTTGTGAAAAATAATACTCCTATCACACATAAGAAAGCCCTGCTGGTGTGAATGTAGTTGGACAAGCAGAAAGAAAGATTCCATGTGTGGAAGAACATGAACTACGTTGGTGTGTGTGCATCTGCGTGTTTGTCTTTGTGTGTGCAGTTAACAACGCAACTGCTACAGCTAATACAGTTAGACGCTTAATGAGGCTTTGAAAACAGTATGCAGTGCGTGTTCATGTGTGTGTATGCGTCTGTGTGTGTGTCTCTGTGTGTGTTTGTGTGTGTGTGTGTGTGCACGCGCGTGTGTGTGTGCGTGCGTGTGTGTGTGCG
>NC_136940.1:25570419-25592919 GCF_949987615.1 Pollachius pollachius
GGTGTTGGCTTTCATTGAATCTTCAACACACCCTGACACACACACGCAAACAAACAAAGCACCCTGACAGACGCACACACACAAATACACACATGCTCATCCGCAGGTACTCATCCCCTCACTCTCTCTGTCACACACACACAGACACACACACACACACACACACACACACACACACACACGCACTATAAGGCCATCGGAGCAGGACGTGGCTGCTCCAGTTATTGTGGCCCTTGCAGGCACCGAGGCAGACGTGCAGACGACAGGGAAGCCCTGACAGCCCAGGGACAAAAGGCGTGAGGGGCAGGACAGAAGAATAGCCTCCCGCTGTTGGGGACTCACGACCTCCGCGCCTCCCGTTACACGGGGCTATAGAGCCCAGGGAAGCCTGACACCCAGAGCAACCTACAGAAACGGATCCGTTCACAGGCCCCCAGTTCGTTGGGGAGGGGCGGTTCCTTCTAAGATATACAAAAGGGAAGTCTTCTCTGGAATAGTGGACAAAAAACGTAGGTCACAATAAAGAAAAATAAAGATAAGTACGGTTTGTGTTTACACATAAACTTTATATAAAATAATACGATTTTTTTAATATCTTTTGTTAATTTCCCTATAGGAGATAAACCAAAAAGGCTGGTGCATCTTAAGTGTGTCTGGACTGCGACGTGCCAGACCACCGTTTCCTAACTAGGCCAGAGAGTCTGAAGGGGTGGGGCAGGGGGGGGCAGCAGTGACCAGTGTGTGTGGGGGTAGGGTGACTCATTCTATGTTGGTATGGTCGGTCTGTGTCTGGGTTGATCTCCATCACTCGGCCTCTCTCTGTCTCTCTGTCTCCCTCCCACTACAGAGAGATACTTCATTATTTGTAAATTGGTTTGCAGCATCATAATACCACAAAAAAACACAAATAGACAAGCTCACACACAAACTGTACTTCACACCTTGCAGTAACCAGGTGTAGACAAAAAGGAAGAAAAAAAGAACAAGCTAAGAACTGGGAAACTCCTCTCCAGACCGCCTCCAACCTTGTGACCAGAACGGAGGTGTTGAGTGGTCCAGGTGCATGGGGTTGGGTGGTGAGGGGTTCAGGTACATGGGGTTAGGTGGTGAGGGGTTCAGGTACATGGGGTTAGGTGGTGAGGGGTTCAGGTACATGGGGTTAGGAGCTAGTGATTTACCCATTTGAATACAGATTGGATTGTGTAATGGAAATAGAGGGGGGCGATACCATCGAACAATAACAGTTCAACTGAGAGGCCAGGGTTAGAGTAAGGAGCCTCTTTCTCTCTGTCAACCACTCCCTCACCTTCTCTGCTCAGACTAGTTCTGTCTCTTTCTCGTAACCCCTTCCTGTCTACCTTTGTCTCTTTCTTTCCACTCTTCTTGCTCACAAGGACCCACGAGACAGCAATTATTTACTCATCTGCCCTTGCAAGAGCGCTGTCACTAGGATAACACAAAATGACCTTCACGCCACCCACACAACACACGACTACACACACACACACACACATACACACACACACACACACACACACACACACACACACACACCTGAGCATGTATTATATCTCTTTCATCCTCTTCATGAAGGATTGATGCTTTCGTGAAAAAAAACTGAAAGAGAGAGGAGTTAATGTAGAATGTAAGAAGAAATGAACGACATAAACAACAATATAGTGAAAGAATGAAAGAAAGAATCAAAGTAATAGTGAGAGAACAAAATAGAAAAAAAGAGA
Organism: Pollachius pollachius; assembly: GCF_949987615.1. Classification (NCBI taxonomy): domain Eukaryota; kingdom Metazoa; phylum Chordata; class Actinopteri; order Gadiformes; family Gadidae; genus Pollachius; species Pollachius pollachius. Next base: position 25,572,159 of record NC_136940.1, read on the forward strand.
GAAGGAACGAAGGAAAGACGCCAGCATCAAACCAGGACAGAATCTCCATATCTCCTATCCAGAGAACGATGCACCAATCTCTCTTAATTGGATGATTGAAATTGTATTAGCTGGCAAAACCAAAACAAGAAAAACGGTCAATTTGACAATTGGAATCCTTAAATGGCCTTTATGGATCACTTTGACTTGTCTTAGATTGAGAGCTGATTTCATCGCCTTCTCAAGAGAGAGAGAGGGACAGGAAGAACCGACATCAGTCGTGATGTCTGCTCTACTAAAAGCCTAATAAACCGGATTTTCACCACGTACTGCTGCCAGAAAGACTGAATAATACTTTCTGAGTATCAAAATACAGATAAATACACCTGAACGTCAATAATATTTTTTCATATTTATAGATTTTTTAATAAGGGTTATAATAACCATTAACTATTCGTAAGGCTATCGAGATAATTATGCTTCGCCCTGTGTGGTTATTATTTGTCTGTAAATAAAAGTGTCCTCCGCCCTTATCGCTCTATTGCATATGTATTAATGTCAGATTAACTGGCTGTTATCGAGGTGAGCATGCACACACAGTGAGCAAACACATATACACACACACACACGCACACACGCACGCACGCACGCACGCAAATTGACAGGGTACATAAACAATAGATACAGCGTTAAAGGGCCATTGTTGCAACATTACACCCCAGACACCAAAGAGTGGACAGCGAGATCAATGTCTCAAACCTAGTATTGTTTGGTACCACCCCAAACAATAATTAAAAATAAACAAGGCTTACCCTAGGACCGCTAATAAGGCTATTAACAGGACACGTGGTCGCATACTTGGACATGTGCCCGAGCAGACAATGAAGCGCTCTGAAGAACAGACTGCATTAAAGATCTTCAGCCTCGCCTCAAAAAAGTGTCGGAGGAGAACATACAGTGAATCTGGCGGACGGGCGAGTCTTAACCGGCCAGACCAGAACAATAGACTCGAATTCAAAACACCGTTTGTACAATGGATCTCATCCAGGCGCACACCTGCATGGGACCCAGCAGAGACGCTCACGGGTTAACGCCATACGGCTGTAGGAACGTTTGTTTTACTTGTGTTCTTCAAATAAACCATCCTAAAATGGGACAAAATAGGGTAAGGTGGCCTTTTCTGTACACTTACCGGACATTTCCTCCCGAGGTACCCCATTCAGGGTGAACCCTTTCCCCGTGTAGAACTGGCGGAGGTCGGAGCAGCTCCGGGCTTTGCCGTTCAGGCTCGTGCTGTTGGCGGCGCCGCTCCCCGGGACACCGGGACCCAGGCACACCCAGACAACCAAAGTCCACGAGAGAAACATTCTACCCCCAAATAGCTCGACAGTGGGGAATCGCCTTATCCTTATAGTGGCAGGTTGCGAATGAGTCACCTATTTGCTATTGTTTTAAACAATTATTCACAGTTGTGAAGCCTACTCTTGTGGTCAGATGCAACGCGACTAGGCGATCCCTTTCACTTCAATGGGGGAAAGCCCTCGAGTAGCAGCGCAACCCTTCCAATCATGGAAAAAGAAAGATCCAGGAGAAAGGTGAGGTTGCAGAAGGAGAAGTAACGGACGCGGCGGTCCGCTGTGCGTGCAGCCTGCAGCGGGAGGGGAGAGCGGCCACGTCCTTCCACGGTGGGCTGGAACACCCGCGCCTCTGGCGGTACCGTTCCTCTCCAGACACGGGAGATGTCTTGGTTGGAGGAGAGCAGGTGTAGCTCAGTCCAAGCTGTGATGGCTCCAATCGAGTGCTGCAATCCACCGGTTAGTCCTCATTATCACAGATCCAAAACAATGCTCAATATTCCAAAGAAATATTCACTGCAAAAGGAATGGAAATGAAAAGCGGTAGGCCTAATTGTAAGATAGTAATTTCCAATCGAAGAGGTGTGACTATAGGTTGCGAGGCGAATAGGTCTACACCGGCGACAACACCATCAGACCAAGGAATAAGAACATTGTGGTCGGTGCGCTGCTTAGGTTAAAAAAAAAGAAGCTCTCTCGCTTTCTTTCTGCTTCTCTGTTATCTCTCTCCCATCTCTAGCCCGTATCCCGTGCGAGTTTCGCCGATTAACTGCAAAACGACGCCACCTGTCTTCAGGTCCAAAAAGTAGACCAATTCAAATTTGAGATATTGATTTAGACGGAATAGGAAAATACTTCATTGTCTGCTTTCTCATGCAAAAGCCAGACATTTACATAGAGAGCGAGATTAGAACCCTTACTCAATTGTAATATGAGTGATGATTGGTACGAATAACAGGCCTATAGATTTCTTTGGCACCAGACCAATAGAGAAATTAGAGCTTTGTTACCAGTTTTTTTAGACAGATTACAAAGACTACAAAACCAAGCTCCACCCAAGAAGCATCCCAAAAATCAGTCCAGATTTTGCCTCCCACCTTAATGCGTTTAAAGTTGTTTCTGACACATCAGCAGGTAATGAGTTGTGCCCTCCTCCTTCTCCTCCTCACAAAGCCTCCATCTGCTGTTGCATGACAGGCCGCTGCCGGCAGACAAATACACCTTAGATCATTTGCCAGCTCCCCCCTCCCCGTTTTTCTTCACTTTCCCCCCATTTTTCACTCTTTTACACCCTTTCAACTCGGCATCTTCAACTCTCTGCTTTCTCATCCTTTTTTTGGCCAATCACTTTTTTATTTTTTTCCACTAGTGGTATGAGAGGTTTGGCTCAAGGCCCGATTGTTAATCTAATTAGTAGTGAGTAATTAAATATTGCTGAATTTGAATGACAGATTCTGTGTCCTGTTCTGTGTCTAGCTAAAAAAGTGATCTGAATCTGTTACTAGCTGAAAAAAATTATGATTTTGGGCTGGGCCCAAATAAAAGTATTTCTTGGAAACGTATTTCAGATGATTACATGAAAGTGCGCATTTGAATATCAAATAGGTCTAAGCATCAAATAACGCGAAAAGACCTTGAAGTAGTGCATGAAATAAGTGCATTAACAGATGTTCTCAATTGATAATTAAGTGAGCAGATAATCCCTGCTATACAAACCTCAACCAGTTCACACACACGTTTGTTTCAAATTTTGCCAATTAAAATGTATTTATTTTTTCAAATAAGTGCCATGTATTGGTTAGCCGCAGCTAGAATCTAGTAAGAGTTGCAGATCATTTACACCACATTTATTTGATCTCATTCACAACCATTGTTGTGAAAATAAGTTGATTCCCGTGAACTACCACATTATATATACTATGGACTAGAAATACAAATAAAATTAATTTGTGCTTCAAAAAACTCTCATAGAACAACCAACAGTCTGAAAACATTGTGACAAATGGACCTGTTTTAACTCTGCATTCCCGCTTATTCTGAATGACCGAACAGTAAAATATAAATTTCATAATGTTTTTTGTTTATTTGTTCAGAAACTGAAACCAGTATTTCAGGGTTAATCACATTCATAGAATGATGCTATATGGCATGAAGATTGAAAAATTGCGACTAGACAGTTCCAAGTGTGTGACTGAGAATAACCACAACAAACAATTGCTTGAATATAGAGTTGTACATATAAATATGTGTATTTACATTTGTCTTCAAAAAGTCAGTAGTGCTGTGCAAACTATTAAACAATGTTAAATAAACGTGTATATATACAAGAGGGTAAGTAGGCTAGGTAATAGGACATAAAGAAAACAGCCGTCCACAGCAGGAATCATTGCCAGCTTGTCCTCAGACGAGACAGCTTCTCCTCAGAGTGGACAGCTTGTCCTCTGACTGGACATCTGTTCCTCAGACGAGACATCTTGTCCTCAGACGAGACGTCTTGTCCTCAGAGTGGACAGCTTGTCCTCTGACTGGACATCTGTTCCTCAGACGAGACATCTTGTCCTCAGACGAGACATCTTGTCCTCAGACGAGACATCTTGTCCTCAGACGAGACGTCTTGTCCTCAGAGTGGACAGCTTGTCCTCAGAGTGGACAGCTTGTCCTCTGACGGGGCCGTCCGTGTATAAAGGGCAACTAAGACTCGATTGAGAGCAGGGTTCCCTATGGGCTACCAGAAACGTCCCGAACATGCCTGCAACACAAAATGGAGTCCGCTTCTGTCCATGTTCTCCTCTCTGCTGAACCTCTTCCTGCGTGCCTTCATCATGCGTGTCTTACTAATACCCGTCCCCTCAAACACAACCACAGACGCACACTTCTACTGAGGCGTTGTCACTGTCCCTTCCTCTTCTCCTTTCTTTATTCTTTTCTGCCAGTCTTCATTAAACGCTCATCGTCCCACTCAGAGTGGTTGCTGTAGCGATAGGAGCAGAGACAGGAAGAGCAGGGAGGTCAGGGTCAGAGGTGAAAGGTGAGCCGTGGAGATGGAGGAAGAATCCCCCAGAACGGCCACCTGGAGGGAGAGGAGAATCACCAAGGTAAATATATATTTACAATAGCACCGGACAACACACACCCACTCCACTGCCACTTCACCATCATGCCCTCTGGACGCAGGTACAGGTCCCTGTTGTGCCGGAGGGCTCGCTATGGCAAACGCAGCCGTAGCAGCCCTCCATCCAGTCCCACTTTGTCTGCATATCCTGTCTGCACGTTATCGTTGTTGTGTTTGTTGTCCATCTGTTTTTAACTGTTGGTGTGCGGCCCATGTACTTGTGACTTTTTCAAGTCACAAGTACATAAAGTCTAAAGTCTATATCAAAGAACCAACTGGAGAATCTTGGTGGATGTAGCTTTAAGAGGGTCGTTTTGGAGGTCTAGTGTGTAGAACATCTTCCCCTTTCCCATCCCTTTCTACTGTCGATGGTGACCTGTACTGGCCTGTATTCTATAAGGGGCCAGGAGGTCTTTCAATTATGCATAAAAGCAATATCCATTTTCTATCACACCAAGGTAAATTATTGGCGAATTGCAAATCAATCGGTTAAACCGGGTATCTTTGTCATCGTCACCGGAGACGCTGTAGATATCATAAGACATGGTGACAGTCTATTTACTCACACCCAGAGTTAAGCTGCTCGGACACTTATATATAGCGCTGCGGTGTGTGTGTGCATGTGTGCAGCACCGTCTGGCTGTGGGTTTCAACGTCTGCGTCCGAGAGAGGGTTAATCTTCAAGGACACTTATAGTGTGTGGCGCATTGGCCATTATAATGCTCCAAGGACTCAAAAAGAATCACAAATGGATGTAGCCATGGTGATAACTGAAAACAGGGGTTCTCTAGAGCCATTCGTCCGTTCCAGGCAGCAGTGCAGCATGGCAATTCTTATTTTTATTAATATTATTATTATACACTGATGAAATGTGCTGACGAATATTAAGTTCCATTTCTGCCAACTCCGTTTCTGCTTATTATGTCCCTAAATTCTTCACCTTTATAGGACTAAAAAGACGTTTGAATAGTAACGTCAAGTAAAGTCCAATCTGAAGGAGAAAGGGCGTTGACGTACCTGTGGAGGAGGGGGGCGGCGAGGGGAGGGGGGGGGGCGGAGAGAAGGCCAGGCCCCACCTGCCTCCTTCTCACCTGGAGGGGGGGGGAGAAGGAGATTAAAACAGGCAGTAACATGGACAGTGACCTAGGGAGAGAGCGAGACAGAGAGACAGAGAGACAGACAGAGAGAGAGAAAGAGAGAAAGAGAGAGAGAGAGAGAGACAGACAGAGAGAAAGAGAGAGAGAGAGAGAGAGACAGACAGAAAGAGAGAAAGAGAGAGAGAGAGAGAGACAGACAGAGAGAAAGAGAGAGAGAGAGAAAGAGAGAGAGGAATAAAGAAGGATAAAATAAATCCTCAGGAATGAGCCTGGAAGTTGCAACATCAAACTAAACCGAGGGAACAATGGAATGCACTAAAGAAGAGACCAAACGTGGGTCATAATCATCATTGGTTCAATGTTTCAGTTTGTTTTGACCACATCCACATTGGGACCAGTCATCATTATATGTTTGTTGTGTCTATGCCAGTTTTCATTTTGTCCCTTCATCCGATCCAGAACCTCTAAAGCTGAATAAGAAAAGAATCGAACTTGCATCTAAAACACAACTCAAAACCCAAAACAGCACATTGAAATCTGGAAACACACACACACACACACACACGCACACGCATGTAAAATCCTATTGGTGGTTTGTGAATGGCACCATGTTGATGTCTGTGTGACTGTATGTAGGACTTATAAATACATCTCATTTACAGAATACAGATTCTGCTTACACAGGACTCGCACACAGGAACACATGTCAATTGCTTGCTGTGTTTAATTGGCACACAGCTGCACGTAAACAGCTGCTTCGCTGCCTTCCAATTCTTGTGTGTGTGTGTGTGTGTGTGTGTGTGTGTGTGTGTGTGTGTGTGTGTTTTTAGGCGTGTGTGTTTGGTGTTGGCAGTCCTCCAAGCCTTGCTGAGGGGAAGTCAGGTATGAAAGAATTAGGAAGGAAGACAGGACTACGCACGCACACACACACACACACGAAGACAGGACTACGCACGCACGCACGCACACACACACACACACACACACACACACACACACACACACACACACACACACACACAACAACAGCAATCTCTCCCTCCTGTTCGCTCCTCTGGAGTTATCTTCTGTGAGGAGAATTCTCAGAGCAGCTGAACATAAAACATGACGGCATACCTAACACCTACATAAGGAGATCGGACTGTTTGATGGACTGGTCCTTATATACAGGACCAGGTGAGCCATGGATACAAAGTCATAACTCCAAACCTAACCCACAATAATGACAATGGTTAAAGAATGACATGGGAATAAGAACAGACATATTGACTGAGACTTACACACCTGTCTGCGCAGAAACATGATACTGCTGCATCTTACAGGAGCCATTGTCTCACAGTACAATAGACAAAGAGATTCTCTCTGCAGAGCCTGAATGAGCCCAGACGTTAACATGAGCATATAAACGCTCACTCTCTCTCGCACGCGCACACACACACCATATTGAATAAAATCATAAACATCATGTGCTATGATGACTAATATCAATACTTAAGATATTAGTCATCAGAGAGAGAGAGAGAGAGAGAGAGAGAGAGAGAGAGAGAGAGAGAGAACACAGTGATCCCATCATGGCTTTTATCAATTAACCATCTGTCCAAGTGCCTAATGATCTTTTAGCCCCGAGCAACTTGGAAGTGTCCGTCTGTGTTTCAGTTGCTCAAGCCAGGGGGCTCTCATTGGAGAAAAGAGTGGTGGATTAATACGGCAGAACAGAATTACTCTTGCATTCCGCGTGCAAAAGTCCAATATCTAATGAAGTATGTCATAGAGCAAATGATCTTAGCCTAACTAACGAAGTAGACCAAGTAGGCGTGCGTGCGTGCGCGCGTTGGTGCGTGCGTGTACGTGTGTGTGTTAGTTACCACAGGCTTTGAGGTGTCGCCTCCTACATTCCCTTCAGTGTGTTTGTCTTGTAGCAACAACAAGGAACATGTCATCCATGACAGATTGATACGTACATACATGCATTCAAACGCAACCTTGGTACCTCACACACGCACAAACAGACGCACCCCTGCATACAAAAACACACACTTGTCATGGCAGGGCGTGGGCATGACAGATTCACTGGACAGGCGTGAGGGGGATTCTAACCTTTCTCTCAATGACTAGTGTGTGTGTGTGTGTTTATGATACCAATGCTGTGTTTGTTTGCATGTATGTGTGAGTCAATCTGTCATTAATTGCATGATCTTTGTTGTCGTATGCGACAAACGTGCTGAAGATGAGAACATTAGTGGGTGAGGATTGGCGAGGGACATATGCAGGGTGCGATCGCCAAAAGGACAGACCTTTATAGTTCCAGTGTTCAGGTCATTCCTATTTACACTCCACCATACACCCACTAGCCTGTGGGACAGAGCCCCCCCCCCCCCAGGTTACTGGTAATGCTAGATACCGGCTCTCTACAGTGATGTCATCTGGCATCACCCATGGTCCCGGACATGAAAGGATGTGAGGGATGTAACCACAGTGAACTGCTGAGTCTATCAGATAGAGCCCCTCCCCATGACATTGAAAGGGCTCCCAATGACTTTTGGCATTATAACATACCAATTTACATTGCTGCATACAAATGTACCATTAGCATCTGGGCATTGTGAATGAGCTTTCTCACCCGAGGTTCAGGACGTCAGGTGGGACACGCAGGGACCACAAGATGAAACGGGTACCAGACGGATGTGAGAGGGTCATTAGTCAGCTGTCGGCGTGTCGCCCCCCCAGGAGTGAGAGCCCCTGCTGGGGAATGGGAGAGGGGTGCGGTTCGGTGCACAACGAGACAGTGTCCCAGCGTGATGAGTAGGGGGGCCTCGGTTGTTTGGCCGTAAACACGCTGCGTGTCAGCTTGGTTTTATGAAAAAGTCAGACTTGTGCAAACTAGAAAGGGAATTCACCTCATTTCACAGAGCACCTGTCATTTACCCTGGGTCACCAGTGTGCGTGTGTGTGTGTGTGTGTGTGTGTGTGTGTGTGTGTGTGTGTGTGTGTGTGTGTGTGTGTGTGTGTGTGTGTGTGTGTGCGTGTGTTAGAGTGCATCTGTGCACATTTATCTGTCTGTAGACCTGGTACAAATCGAGGCAGAAGGAATGTCAGCTATGCTTTGATGGGCTCAGTAAAATGAGAGAACTTAACCCTCAAGGTGTGTGTGTGTGTGTGTGTGTGTGTGTGTGTGTGTGTGTGTGTGTGTGTGTGTGCGCGTGTGGTATAAAATTATGTTTTAATGGTGTTTCATATCAGAGGCCTGGGCTGCAGTGGGCGGAGGTGTCATTATGCCCATCTTTGATGCTCACAAACACAAACACGCATGCAAATGATTCAGAGTGACCTTGAAAGCTTCTGTGAGTATGCGTGTGTTCCCTTAAATGTACCCTGGCCTTCCCAGCTGAATCAGTAATGAGGATTTCAATTCTCTAGAGGCAACAACACACACACACACACACACACACACACACACACACACACACACAAATACTTAAGCACACGCTCATGTATGTTTCTAATACTTCTTTAACAGATTCAAACAGACAAAAGAAAGAAATAAAGAAACCTTGCGCTAGAGGTTACCAGCTGTGTGTCTGTCTGTTGCTTCCAAACTTTTTGTTTTTTACGTCAACAAAGTCAACCATAGACCTTCCTGTACAGCTGTCATGCTGGCACAAATCAGATCTATTTACACTTGGTGTTTCAAGTTAATGTAAATCCATGGGAATTCCCAACATGGTTCCTGTCCCAAAACTCCAGTCTAGTACAATACATCCAGTGAATGAAGGGAAATGTGTGGTCTCTTACCCGTGTCCTGTGTGTTTGCAGGACAAGTGTTGCTGATAACCTTCAGAAACACACAACCCCAGTGCAATGCTTCAAAGGAAGAAAAACAGGCCTTTCAAATAATACATTACAGATTTGCTATTTTCCCTGTCTGAAGACACAGAATGCCTGAAAGAATTCCCGATAGATAATACAGGCTGTTCTGCAGAGTAGATGATCAGATGGTCAGTGATCTAATATCCTCCCTTGAGTTTGCTGTAAGGATTTTAGTACACATCTCACAGTAACTCAGGTAGTTACTGTCAGAAGCCTCTCCAGATTCCATATTCCATCACAACTCCAGCAGGATTATAGCAGGACACCATCACAAGTATTCTCAGTGTCCGGAGACACTAAGGTTAATGGATAAAAAAAGCAAAACATGATTGGTTAACAGCCAATCGGCATTCCTCTGCCGATTGGCTGTTGGCTGTGTGTGTGTGTGTGTGTGTGTGTGTGTCTCTGTGTGTGTGTGTGTGTGTGTGTGTGTGTGTGTGTGTGTGTGTGTGTGTGTGTGTGTGTGTGGGGGGGGGGGGTGTAAACAAAGCAAGGTCGAGCGTGGCTATGGGCTGACCTCCAGAAATGCTCTTCTTACTCATTAATATGAAATCCAGCGAGGTTGGCAAACAGACTGAAGAGAGACAGGTGACGAGAAGGACATGCAAAGGCAGAGGACACTGTGTGTGTGTGTGTGTGTGTGTGTGTGTGTGTGTGTGTGTGTGTGTGTGTGTGTGTGTGTGTGTGTGTGAGAGAGAGAGAAAGTGTAGATGAATAGCAAGCAAGTGTAGCGCCTCATTTCTTGTATTTGTCTATTCACAAGAAATTCCATGCACAGATCAAATCTTTGTATGTATTTTCACCATGATTAGCCCTTAGACCAAACAAAGCCAAAGAAAGAAACAGAAAGGGAGGTAAAGAGAGATGGATGGAGACAGAGAGAGAGCGAGAGCATGAAAGAGCATGTGTAATTCTTTAATGAGCACCATCACTTCCCCAGGGATCTAGCGTTCTATCTCTACTGCCTATTAACCATCGCCACATGCTGGAAATAGACCACGTTCTTCCACACCCGTTCTTCCAAGTACAAACACACACGTGTGTCTGAGAAGGCACGCAAAGATACACACACACACAAATACACACACACACACACGTGTCTGAGAAGGGACCCAAAGATACAAAACACCCAAACACACACACACGGATACCATTAAATATACCATTAAATCATTTGTGCACACATGCACGGGTGACGGCAGTAAAACGCACCAATAGCAATGTGGGTTTGATTCGGTCTGTTTGTTATTGGGTCTCTCAAGAAGGAGAAGTCTCTCTCTGAAAAATCAAGAGCGCTGATTGGGTACAGGAAGAAAATGGTGACAACCTGACTGAAGGTTTAAGAGAGGTGTGCTGGCAAGAGTTTGTTGTGTGGGTTATGAAAGTGTAGCCCGTTGATATCTGAAAGATCTTTAGTGAAGGGGGATTGAGATTGTATTTGACCATAGCGGAAAAAGGAGAATTCAAAGCCAGACCATGGCTTGAGACTGAGACACAATGACAAACTGAGCGTGTCAAAATGGTAAAGAATAAAGTTATATTTATCGGTAAGGGTATAAAAAAAAGGGTAATTATTTTCATAATGTTGACAGATACCTATAATAAAAACTTGACACAGTGGCAGAAACCAGCACTTTCAGGGGATGTACATTTATGAGGCACTATTGTCCCATAAACTGTGACATCACAGCCCGTTCTGCTGTCAACAGTCTCACTGAATCACAAGATGTCAACAGTCTCACTGAATCACAAGATGTCAACAGTCTCACTGAATCACAAGACGTCAACAGTCTCACTGAATCACAAGATGTCAACAGTCTCACTGAATCACAAGATCCTTGTTGCATTATTGACTTAGACCCAAGATGATATGAAATAGATAGATGAAATAGCTAGGGTCAAAGTTGAAACATCCAGAAATGATCCTTTGAGTTAGAGTTTTTAGTGGACTCGCACAACAGGACTGATGCGAGTCTGAGCCAAACACAATCAGAATTATGCAAGGGGACCAAATCAAATCAGACAGCGTTGTGCAAAAGAATAATGGAAACAAGGGTCAAGAAGTCTACAGGAACGGATTTGCAGAGACCATTGTGTAAGCCTTCACTTTGGATCGTACGTGACTGCTACACAAAAGCACGCCCCCGTGGATTGATTTTGTTGACCAGTACATTGCTTCCCATTGCCGGTGGACTCTGATACCGTCAACATATGACCCTGCTCTCCAGCTGCCCCGTGATAAGGGCTGGGTTCTAGTGGTGATGTAATACACAGGGGGGGGGGGAGATAACCAGAGCACAGTGTGTGGGATCATGCTGCTGGCTCTCCAAATCACCCCACCTGCCTCACTGACCCCCCTCCACGTTTCACAGACACCGCAATATCTGTTTCCACCCTGTCATCACATAGGGTCCTCTGGGATGGCAGACCACACGGTAACCATGGTTACTGGGATGGAGAGGCCCCTTGCCAAAGGTACACACACGTACACGCACGCCCGCTGATCCATGCCGAGGATTGCACACACACACACACACACAAAAAAAAACATGTTTTTCTGCACTAACCCCATTTAGAAAATGCTTAAAAATCGTTGACTTGTCTTTTTGCATTTTAAGTCCAACTCAAGTTGCCGACCTCAGTGCAAATGGTGCATTCTTGAGGATGAATCAGAATGGAACAAACACATTAATATAAAGCCAACTGACGTAGACATGAATCAGGGTTTCATGTTTTGAAAGTGATGCCAAGCAACGGCCTTGATCTCCATTATTCATCATTACACGACCACGGAGCAGAAGGGAGGTGAGGAGGAGAGAGGGGACGCCAAGAAGAGCTGATTACATTTACATTATCGACGCTCAGACGCCGAGGGGGGTTGAGGGGGGCACATAGCGCTGGGGGGGCAGCACAGAAAATCAATCGGCTTCATCTCGCTGAATTCCATAGGAGAGAGAGATTAAGGACCGATGGAAGCTCTCCTCACCTGACCATCTCTCACAAATACACCTGTAGTGTGAATGTAAAAATGTATTGTATGTATGTATGTATGTATGTATTGTATGTATGTGTATATATATGTATGTATATATATATATAAAGTGTTTTCAACCACTGATTGATTAGACACAATTTGGAAGAAGAACTGCACTCAAACAGAATTGTTTTCCAATGAATTCAAATGTATTAAGATCATAGAAATCCTTTTTGGGTTTTTTTACGACCCCAAAGCGTAAAGGCCTTGGTATTCAATCATATCTTATCATGACGTTAATTATAGCCACATTAATGATCTCCTGATGCTGCTGTGGGGCGGTGGGGTGGAGGGTTAGTACGTCATCCATGTATGTTTCCTAACACCCCAGCCCACGCCCAGGGATGAATCAATCAGGAGACCAATTAATAATTCTAGTTCATCTCCCTGACTCATTCGACTCTTCCTCTCTCTCTCTCTCTGCTGTGTGACCCCGGCTGTTATGACACACATCATCCAGGGTGATACAACTCTGCTGAGAGAAGCATAAATTACAAAACAGAGTTAGAGAGAGAGAGAGAGAGAGAGAGAGAGAGAGAGAGAGAGAGAGAGAGAGAGAGAGAGAGAGAGAGAGAGAGAGAGAGAGAGAGAGAGAGAGAGAGAGATGAACAGATGAACCCGTCCTCCCTGGGGTTATTTTTCCACCACTGGTAGGGAAAGGGGGTCTGTGTGTGTGTGTGTGTGCACGTGCGTGCGTGCGCGTGACTGAGTGACTTGCCATTGTCCTGTGCAGATCCTTCGCAGCCGTCCTCATCGTCACAGTCGTCCCCGCTGCCTGTCTCTCTCTGCCCGCTCCCATCCTCCTCCTCCTCCTCCTCCTCTTCCTCCTGCTGGCCTCTGCCCCTGCTGGCCCAGCCCAGCTGCCCCAGCAGGTCCTAGGCAACACACACACACACACACACACACAGATACACACACACACACGCGCACAGATACACACACACGCACACACACACACAGATACACACACACATACACAGATACACGTATGCACACACACACACACACATATAGATACACACACACACACACACACAGATACACACACACATACACAGATACACGTATGCACACACACACACACACACATATAGATACACACACACACACAGATACACACACACGTACACAGATACACACACACATACGCAAATACACACACACATACACGCACACACACACACACACAGATACAGAATCACACACACACAAACACAGAGATACACACACACACGCACTATAAAATATATATAACATATATATAAAAATTACTATAAAAAACAACAAGCAATACCACTCACATTGCCGGCAATATAACAACTATTTGAACCATGGGCTTTAATGCCTCTATTACAATCATTTACAGAAGCTTGGCCTGCAGAGTGTTGTAGAGAGCTGTAGTGTATTCCCAAGGAAAATAGGACACTCAGGGCAATCTGCTTTGCATATTTGTTCATGATGCAACCGTGCACGCATAAATGAAATATGTGTGTGCTCCTCAGTCACTAGCAACAAAACACATCAATACACAAACACCAGCAGACAGAGGTCAGAGAGGAGATGCCAGGGTAATTGGGGCCATCTTGTCTTTCTGAACTCAAACACTAAGGTGGTCTGATACGTCCTGCCATGGATAATGTGGCACACTCTGCAGAGTCTAATGTTGATGTTGTTGAACACCTGTTCTGAACTATTTAATTTTTAAAAGACAATGTCACAGTAATGTTTTATTTCAATCAGGACTAGCTATCGACAGTGCAGTTTATCGAATGTTAATAATGAACAATGACCGAGGATTCTGTTCCAATAAGAAAAAGTGCTTGTGAGAAATGTAATTTGAAGGCCAATGTGTGACCCAGGTATTCTGGGAGATCCGATAGCTACAGCGAATCCAGCAGCAATAGACAAACACTAGCTTACTTACTGTACATGAGCTACAGAAGTCTGAAACATGCATCGCTAACATACACAACATGCATGACTAAACATAACAAACTAAAATAACTATACAGAACATGTTAAACACGCCAACCTAACTATACACAACACACTTAAGACGTAGGCCAACCAGACCTTCCTTCTGAATTATTTTACATTCAATTGGTAAATTCTCCTATTTTAGACCATTTGGGGCATTGCTTGTTGCTATTGGAGACGGGGATACGATGGTGTGATGTATTCAGTTGATAAAGCAGAGCCTTCTGTCGGGGGGGGGGGGGGGGGGGGGGCAGGGCAGTATAATAACACGCTGGAGGAGGAACACGGGCGTGTCAGGTGGGGGTGAAGCCCAGAACAGAGGCAGAGCCCAGAGGAGAGTTCTCTGACAGCGCGGGGGGGGAATAACCCCAGGGAGGATGGATTCATCTGTTCTCTCTCTCTCTCTCTCTAACTCTGTTTTGTAATTTATGCTTCTGTCAGCAGAGTTGTATCACCCTGGATGATGTGTGTCATAACAGCAGGGGTCACACAGCAGAGAGAGAGAGAGGAAGAGTCGAATGAGTCAGGGAGATGAACTAGAATTATTAAGTGGTCTAATGTAGCCGGCTGGTTGTTGTGGAAAAACCCAGCGGCATCTAGACCTTCAGTGCACCATCCACCTTTCCCCTCAATATCTTACTAAATATGCCAACTGGTGAATGGCCCATATGAAAGGGTGAGCTGTAGACTGCACCCTGTTCATCACCTTAAGAGCAGAGAGCCTCCCCTGCTTTAAACCTTCGCTCTAACAAAACAATAACAGAATACGTAGTTTGATGACGTCGGACTCTGAAGTAGCGTGGGATCATGGGAGTTGTTGTCTTCGCAACCATTGCCGGGCAGAAATCTTGTGTACAGACAATTTAATGTATAAATTTGAATTAACCCCCACCACAAATTTCAGGTTGATTTGCTTATCAAGTCATGAAAGGGGACTTCAACCAACAGCCAGATGAGATACAAAATGAGGCATGCCAGCCTATGTACATGCTGGTACAACCACACGCACGCACGCACGCACGCACACACACACACACACACACACACACACACACACACACACACACACACACACACACACACACACACACACACACACACACACACACACACACACACACACACACACAGAGATGATGCATCCATGATACTGAGTGATCAGATCGGGTTGGGTCTCTCTCTCTGTTTAACCATAGCTTGAGCTGCTGCTGTGGATTCCTGTGGTTAGCCTTAGGAGCACCTTGTCAGCAGTATGAACAGTGTCAGTAAGAGATGACAGCGAGCACTAAATGAATGCCAACAGGTGGGAACACATTCACGCTAACCTCGAACCTCTAAGGAAAGGATAAAGGCCCACAAGATGCCAGCAGGGTGTGGTCACACGGAGAAGCTCACAGCTGTAAACCGTACTGAATCAATCGTTGTGCTGGGGACGGGAGAGAGGAATGCTTTGGGGTGGGATCTAGTGATAAAATGAATTAGCTGCTAAGACAGCCCTTTACTGGGCCTTTCATACCCGTCACCGACACATGGCTTCGGGTACTGTGATAAATCTCCAATAAAAAACAGATTATCCATGGAGGTCATGGAGATCTGTGCTGAAGATGTGGAACAGTACATGGGTGTGGAGTAGCTTAAGGTCCTTGACTCAGGGCTGGTAAATACATAAATAAGGACCCTGGTGACTAAATGCGTAGGAATGAGCCCATGCTTTGCTATCCTATGCTATTTAATGTGACTTTGTGCAACATACACAGAAATTTAAGTGCTGCGCGATCCCCTAACCCCAACAGCCACAGCTGTGTAGGGTGCTGTACAGAGTACTAGAAACACATTTTTGGAGTTTGCCTTTTATAAGAAGGCATGTGCAATTTAAGGCATCACATCAAAGTCAGGTGTAAACCTGTATGTGCAAAAACTAAAAGAAAAAAAGGGCAAGTGGCAGGACAACAAAGGAGAGACTTGATTGGTGGGAAGAACAACAATAACCTTTGTGCTGCTCTGAATTTACCTGAATTGGGTTACGATTTCTTTCAATGCGTTACAGACTCAATAATGTTTCTTCCATAGAGTAGTTCTCAGGCCTCAACATTGTGATTTTGTTTGTTGGCTCGACCTCAGATGATTCAGTGTGCCCTCACAAAACATGAAATAAATGTACTTTATTACCCAGAGTTCCCCATGGTTCAACTCTGTAAACTCCTGAGTGTTACGTCAAGCAGTGCAGCATTGCCCGATCCATTCCCCTTTCCTGCTCTGTACTATTGTCGTTCCCCGTTATATTATTAACGCCCTTCCATCTACAGCCAGAGGCCCAAAAACGGTCTCTATTGACACTGGATTGAATGTTGTATTCTGAGGAGAGTGGTATACCCTGTATAAACTCTGAAAGGGGGACTCCTAACCTTTATCAGCTGCTCCAGCCTCTTTTTCGCCCCCCGCAGGCCAGCGTCAGTATTGCGTACAGACATCTCCGGGTTCTCTCTCTGGGCTTTGAGACTGCCGTCAACCACAGGACCTGTATAGCTGCAATAAAACAAAACATGGAATGAGATATAGACTTCAAATATGAGTTGAAAAATCATACACAAATCCAAAGAGTATTACTGCTGAGCTGAGTCGGTCATGACTTGTTATGGCCAAAGCGTCAACTGCATTTTCCCTGCGGCCCTGCTCACAAAATTTTGCGAAAATGTTTTACTTGGGAAAATAATGTTGCACTAAACACTGATTGAAAATCATAGATGATACCTTGGTATTAATACCGTACACCTCATTATTTTCATTCGACATGTCAACTTTGATTATCTGTATTACATCATCTGGTGAGTTTGAAAGCTATGATTGCTTCACTGTAAAACCTGATAAGTTCAGAGTACTCAAAACTTTTGTTGTAACCGATTACCTAAGAAAATTTAAGTACATGTAATATATTTTTTAATTACACTTTAATTTAAAACTATATTTCAACTGGACTCAAAATGTATGAAAGAATAACAAAATAGTAAGTTGTATTTACTCATATTATATATATACAAATATCTTTTAACCTCTACTTACTAAATTTAATTCAATCACACTTGGTGAAGCTAAGTTCAACAAACTTACTCTAACTAATACATTTAACTTTACACAACTTAAAACTACTCAAAAGATTTAAGATTAGTGATTTGATATAATTAATAGATTTAAACTAAATTCTCAAAAAAATATACAACCTCCACTGATACAAAATATTTATTAAGTTTTAAACAATGACATGAAGACAAAGGGCCGCTTTTTAACAACATTAAACTGAACATGTTGGTTGGTAGAAAATTTAACTGAAAAATTCAGACAATCAAATAACTCAGCCATCCTAAATATAGCAGAATTAAATCTTTGCAACTGAGACATTAGTGGTCAAGCAGGGGACCTAAATTCTGAAAATCTAAATGAAAAATAAATTGAGAAATAAAAAAATCTCAATAACTTGTTCGACACATCAAACTACCTACTTTTAAATAAATTCACCTGAAAATGTTTACAGGCATTTGAAAACACTGTCTGCTTCCTGTAACAAGCAGGGCAATGTTGACATTTATATGTGTGCTGCTCCTTTGAACCAAAACAAGCCTTCTGTAGAAGCACAGGAATGTATGGAACCTTGAAGCTTTCTGCTTAGTTTAACAAATCATTTTTCAAATTTAGATTCGATGGTTTGTTATCATCTAGACACATCAGTATTTTCTGAATGAACGTGAATGTTTGGATGAGTTTTTTTTGGATATTCACAGCATAGATAAGTCCAAACAACAATATAAATACATCAGCCAACCTTGGAAGATCCCTCAAAACAACCTCCCCCTCAACTACAACGAAGACCTTCTCGGTACTGAAGGGGTCCGCCCCAGTTGTGAGGAGGGCAACAGAAGTATCGCTGAGATCAGGCTCCTCTTCTTGCTGCAAAACATAATCAATGCAATTATCAGGTGTTCTAGAAGCAAGTTATTAACTATATACTCATTGGTGCTCCCATCAATTGATTTGATTTGGTGTGAACTGCCAAATTCCCTGATGTAAGTTCATAGGATCGCAGGTGTTCAATGTACAGTGATGTATGTTCTCGGCAAAGGAAAACAATTTCATTGTTAACAAGGAGAATCTGTTCAATTCTGCAAAACTGAGGCAGTCCTCCCTTGTGTACAACAGACACAAACATTCCTACATCATAATCATTCCCATCAATATTGACCCTTAATGTTCTGTAAATCATGTTGCTGCCTGTTTTTTGTGCTACGTATTCCTTTGCAATATCAGGAAGCATGGAAACCATCACAGAGGAAACATTACACGTCTGCTGGTGAGGTTTAAAGAATGAACGGGAACACAGGTAGTACGCCATCATAAACTTTTGTCTGTTTGCTAATGTTTTCAGCACATTCTTAAAGTTTTGTGTGTCATGAACTACACGCTTGAAAAAGCGATGCTTGCCCTCAAATCAAATCTTCCACAGGTGGATAAGTGGCCCAAAGCAGCGTATGAGATTGGGATAATGTTCAACGTAGTGGTGTTTGGGGTGGAGTGAGAAACTAGGAAAAACTTCCCTCAACATTTGTCTATGGTCTTTGTCTGTAAAAACTGGATAGCTTTCTCTGTAAAATATGGGGACAGCATCACCTCAACTACCTCTTTCAGATCCATGAGTACGGTCCATGCTCCAACACCCTCAGGAATTCTATCACCAATAATCAAAGGGAGCAGTCTAAGCAATGTAGCATTTTCATGACCATTGCCACCAACTGTGTTCTTTCCAGCAAATGTTTTTGGGATAGGGTGGGGTTTGTCAACTTTGTCTGCATGCTGGTATGGAAATGACACAATTCTTTCATTTAAATACTCAAGAGTAAAATATTTGGAAAGGATCACCTCCTTAACACACAGGGCCAGCTCTACAGGCACTATGCCCTCAAAAAGATCATGAAGGGCATCCAGTGGGAAACCAGTGATGGTACGAAAATACTCTAACCTCTGGTTAAGTACACCATCTTTTTCAAGAGTTCTCCTAACAGAGGACAAGGTATTCTTTCATAGCCAAATCTCTCAATGTCAGAAACTTTACACAATGCAGCTAGCATGCAAGTTTGACCTGTATTTGCTAGGAAGATCAGCAAATACCCAGTAAACTGCACTCAGCTTATGAATTTTTCTTGACGTGCCAAGTGGATTGCATATTTCAAGATCATCGGTGTACAAAAGAGGCAGCGTCAGCTCCTCTGAGGACAGTAGTTCATTACTTTTTAAAGATGATCCATCTTGATGGCTCATGTAATGGCCTTGTTGTGCAGTTTTTGTTTCTTTAATTTTCTCCAGAATGTCTGTGTGTCTGAACATTTCCTTGATCATCTCAAGAATGGAAATATGCACGGTTGTGTGTGGTGGCTCTAGCTCATACTGTACAGGCCTTACCACAGGGAAATTCTTTTCAACAAGAGTTTTCCGTCTCTTAGTCTTTGATAATCCCTCACCTTTAGCCGTTGCACTAGCAAAAGTATTGTCGTCCATAACAGCACTAACTATCTCATCTAGAGATGTTTCAGTAACAACAAGGGCATGGCTCTGTAAGACCTCTCGTATGGTTTTCTTAACGAGTGGCTGGGACAAGGAAAATATTGGATTCAAATGCTCTACAATTTCCTGAATTGCCATGTTGGATATGTGAAGAACAGTTTGCATCTTTAGAAATAATGATGCTAAATGAAGGTGCAACTGGGCTCTCAGATCCTCTGCGTCACAGTTACTCTCAACCTGAGCATGGTCACCTAAGTTCTCCCATTGAGCAGGCCCTTCATCCACAGAGTCAGCAGAGGATGTTACCAGAGTACTATCATTATTTACTGACACCACATTGTCATCAAAATCTGAACTACCTCCATGGACTCTGCTTTTGTGTGCGTTAAAAGGATGAATATACATTTGTGCGGTAGTTACAGTTTTTGAACGGGCATGCTACCATCTCATGCTTTCTTAAATGGCTTCTCAAATGTCCAAAGAGTGTTGCCTCAGAAAAGGGGTGCTTGAAGTTGCACATGTGGCATGGAAATATGCCTGTGCATCTACTGCTCTATCTGATCTGGTTGCATCTCTGTGAGATCCTGATACATGAGCTTTCAGTGCATCAAATGAATGAAAAGTACAAATACAATTTTCATAGAGACACGGCAAAGGACTCATTCTGGAATAATGACTATGCAGCAAACGATAGTTGGTAAATAATTTTGACTTTGAGTTTCTAAGGATTCTGAACACAATTTGCACTTCCACTCCATTGAATCAGCTTGCATTTTAGGCCTAACACATT
>NC_136940.1:25597919-25602919 GCF_949987615.1 Pollachius pollachius
GTATGTGTGTGTGTGTGTGTGTGTGTGTGTGTGTGTGTGTGTGTGTGTGTGTGTATCCAGAGTGCTCTGAGGGATCTACTCTCAGTCCTGAATGTTCTCCAGAATTTGGATTGCAACTCTATTGCTTTTTCCAACACTGTGTGCATTTGTGTGTGTGTGTGTATGTGTGTGTATGTGTGTGTGTGTGTGTGTACGTGTGCGTGTGTGTGTGTGTGTGTGTGTGTGTGTGTGTGTGTGTGTGTGTGTGTGTGTGTGTGTGTGTGTGCGTGTGCGTGTGCGTGTGTGTGTGTGTTTGTCATCTATTTGTCAAGAGATTAGCCACAGAAACTTTCTCATCACTCTTTCTCGGGTTGCATTCTGGGTATTGGTTGTCCCGCCAACGATACTCTTTGTCAAACACTGAATCTGTATTCTCACACACACAGGCACACACACACACACACACAAACAGACACACACATGCTCACATGCACACACACTTAGGAAACAACTAAATTCTCTAAGTAGGAATGTGTTTTTAGGAAGACCACAGCTCTTTGAAGACTTAAGACTCCTGGAAAGACTTCATTTCTTCCTTCTCAATGCCAGGGCCCCGAGCAAACTACTTGTTAACTGTCAGCTCTATAGAGAACGGGATAAGTAGGTCCATAATGAATCAAATATTAGCAATCTGATCCATTATCAGTTACCATCCTGTATACAAAGTTCCTTTCTTTCTTCTTCTCTCCCTTCCTCCCCTCTGTGCCTCTCCTTCCTCCCCTCTGTGCCTCTCCTTCCTCCCCTCTGTGCCTCTCCTTCCTCCCCCTCTCTGCCTCTCCTTCCTCCCCCTCTGTGCCTCTCCTTCCTCCCCTCTCTGCCTCTCCTTCCTCCCCTCTGTGCCTCTCCTTCCTCCCCCTCTCTGCCTCTCCCTTCCTCCCCTCTGTGCCTCTCCTTCCTCCCCTCTCTGCCTCTCCTTCCTCCCCCTCTCTGCCTCTCCTTTCTCCCCCTCTCTGCCTCTCCTTCCTCCCCCTCTGTGCCTCTCCTTCCTCCCCTCTGTGCCTCTCCTTCCTCCCCTCTGTGCCTCTCCTTCCTCCCCTCTCTGCCTCTCCTTCCTCCCCCTCTGTGCCTCTCCTTCCTCCCCCTCTCTGCCTCTCCTTCCTCCCCTCTGTGCCTCTCCTTCCTCCCCTCTCTGCCTCTCCTTCCTCCCCCTCTCTGCCTCTCCTTCCTCCCCCTCTCTGCCTCTCCTTCCTCCCCCTCTCTGCCTCTCCTTCCTCCCCCTCTGTGCCTCTCCTTCCTCCCCTCTGTGCCTCTCCTTCCTCCCCCTCTGTGCCTCTCCTTCCTCCCCCTCTCTGCCTCTCCTTCCTCCCCTCTCTGCCTCTCCTTCCTCCCCCTCTCTGCCTCTCCTTTCTCCCCCTCTCTGCCTCTCCTTCCTTCCCCTCTGTGCCTCTCCTTCCTCCCCCTCTGTGCCTCCCCTTCCTCCCCCTCTCTGCCTCTCCTTCCTCCCCTCTCTGCCTCTCCTTCCTCCCCTCTCTGCCTCTCCTTCCTCCCCCTCTCTGCCTCTCCTACCTCCCCCTCTGTGCCTCTCCTTCCTCCCCTCTCTGCCTCTCCTTCCTCCCCTCTCTGCCTCTCCTTCCTCCCCTCTCTGCCTCTCCTTCCTCCCCTCTGTGCCTCTCCTTCCTCCCCTCTGTGCCTCTCCTTCCTCCCCTCTCTGCCTCTCCTTCCCCCCTCTCTGCCTCTCCTTCCTCCCCTCTCTGCCTCTCCTTCCTCCCCCTCTCTGCCTCTCCTTCCTCCCCCTCTCTGCCTCTCCTTCCTCCCCCTCAGTGCCTCTCCTTCCCCCCTCTCTGCCTCTCCTTCCTCCCCCTCTGTGCCTCTCCTTCCTCCCCTCTGTGCCTCTCCTTCCTCCCCCTCTGTGCCTCCCCTTCCTCCCCCTCTCTGCCTCTCCTTCCTCCCCCTCTGTGCCTCTCCTTCCTCCCCTCTGTGCCTCTCCTTCCTCCTCCCTCCTCCGTCCTCCTCCTCTCACCGTGGCTGTGATGCGCGGCCCGTGCAGCTGGGCGTGCAGTATGGCGTCGTTAACGTAGCTCCTCACTGACAGCAGGGCCAGCTCCATGGTGTTGGGGCCGCTGCTAGCGGCTAGCATCGCGGCTAAGCGTTGTAGCAGCAGCACCGAGCTGGTCCAGGGGCCCCCCAGTTCAGACACCCCCACCTAGACGGACAGCAGGGCGAAGGGACGCAGAGATACGTGATGCATGTCTGTGGACAGAAAGCCTGTAGGAGTTATTGATGCTTTAAGGTGTCCTGTCCTGCCTCATTCTTAGGAACGTGACGAATAAAAAAACAAGGCTTTATTTATTTTTTCAGAAAGGGTGTGACAAGCTGCTTGCTTCTGTTGGAAATCTCTTTGCTATCCTAATGCATTCGTAGTTTCCGATTAGACTGTTAGACACACTGCACATGTATATTTACCAGGTGACCAAGTTATTAGAATACAATTTCAGTTCAACTGAATTTAATTGAATTATATTAAATTTAATTAAATTGTATTGGTATGGCCCTTAATCAGTCTTGAAGGGCTTAAAATACCTTATATTTATGACATACATACAAGCAAA
This sequence comes from Pollachius pollachius, assembly GCF_949987615.1. Taxonomy (NCBI): domain Eukaryota; kingdom Metazoa; phylum Chordata; class Actinopteri; order Gadiformes; family Gadidae; genus Pollachius; species Pollachius pollachius. The sequence goes on from NC_136940.1 coordinate 25,600,508, forward strand.
AAATTTGAAATAATTTAGTTAATGAAAATAAATATAAAATATAACATACTTTGGTGTGGATAATCAACAACAGTACAAACACAGGGTGTCATGTCTCAGCAGCACATGACAACAGAGAGGAGCGTTCCTCTCGGCGGCCGTCCATCTCTAAGAGCCTTCACTGTGACGGACTATCTCACTGACGTGGACAAACACTCCATCCTCTAGAGCAGCAGCCAGTGGATCTCAGCTGTCTGTGTCTCCCCCCCCATTGTGTCTCAAGAGGTTAACGAGCACGGTGGCAATGGTGGCCGTTACAAGTGATTGGAGGTCGGCGACTGTTGACATGCACACACAAACATACACACACACACACACGCACACACACACAAACACGCACACACATGCAAAAGCATAACACACACACACACACACACACACACACACCCTCACAGCCCATCACCCCAATATAACAGACACATGCATGTTTGCTGTATGTATGCTGACATTTCACAATGAGATAAAAAATACGCAATGCTCCTAGACCACCCCCCTCCCTACCCCATCAACTTTTTTTTTTTAAATTTATTTGTTGTTTGTTTCCTATGTAAAGCACTTTGATTGCGAGAAAAGCGCTATAAAAATGCAATGTATTAATGTTATTATTATTATGACGGTAATGCAAAAAAAATAAAAAAGTCTGATAGCGCCCCTTTAACAGAAGCACCTGGCCGTGTGCAGATACCGCCCCTTTAACGGCAGCACCTGGCCGTGTGTAGATACCGCCCCTTTAACAGAAGCACCTGGCCGTGTGCAGATACCGCCCCTTTAACGGCAGCACCTGGCCGTGTGTAGATACCGCCCCTTCAACAGAAGCACCTGGCCGTGTGTAGGTACCGCCCCTTTAACGGCAGCACCTGGCCGTGTGTAGATACCGCCCCTTTAACAGAAGCACCTGGCCGTGTGTATGTACCGCCCCTTTAACAGAAGCACCTGGCCGTGTGTAGGTACCGCCCCTTTAACGGCAGCACCTGGCCGTGTGTAGATACCGCCCCTTTAACAGAAGCACCTGGCCGTGTGTAGGTACCGCCCCTTTAACAGAAGCACCTGGCCGTGTGTAGGTACCGCCCCTTTAACAGAAGCACCTGGCCGTGTGTAGGTACCGCCCCTTTAACGGCAGCACCTGGCCGTGTGTAGATACCGCCCATTTAACAGAAGCACCTGGCCGTGTGTAGATACCGCCCCTTTAACAGAAGCACCTGGCCGTGTGCAGATACCGCCCCTTCAACAGAAGCACCTGGCCGTGTGTAAATACCGCCCCTTTAACAGAAGCACCTGGCCATGTGTAGATACCGCCCCTTTAACGGCAGCACCTAGCCGTGTGTAGATACCGCCCCTTTAACAGAAGCACCTGGCCGTGTGTAGGTACCGCCCCTTTAACGGCAGCACCTGGCCGTGTGTAGGTACCGCCCCTTTAACAGAAGCACCTGGCCGTGTGTAGATACCGCCCCTTTAACAGAAGCACCTGGCCGTGTGTAGGTACCGCCCCTTTAACGGCAGCACCTGGCCTAGTGTAGATACCGCCCCTTTAACAGAAGCACCTGGCCGTGTGTAGGTACCGCCCCTTTAACAGAAGCACCTGGCCGTGTGTAGGTACCGCCCCTTTAACAGAAGCACCTGGCCGTGTGTAGATACCGCCCCTTCAACAGAAGCACCTGGCCGTGTGTAGGTACCGCCCCTTTAACGGCAGCACCTGGCCGTGTGTAGGTACCGCCCCTTTAACGGCAGCACCTGGCCGTGTGTAGGTACCGCCCCTTTAACAGAAGCACCTGGCCGTGTGTAGGTACCGCCCCTTTAACGGCAGCACCTGGCCGTGTGTAGGTACCGCCCCTTTAACAGAAGCACCTGGCCGTGTGTAGGTACCGCCCCTTTAACGGCAGCATCTGGCCGTGTGTAGATACCGCCCCTTTAACAGAAGCACCTGGCCGTGTGTAGGTACCGCCCCTTTAACAGAAGCACCTGGCCGTGTGTAGGTACCGCCCCTTTAACAGAAGCACCTGGCCGTGTGTAGATACCGCCCCTTCAACAGAAGCACCTGGCCGTGTGTAGGTACCGCCCCTTTAACGGCAGCACCTGGCCGTGTGTAGGTACCGCCCCTTTAACGGCAGCACCTGGCCGTGTCTAGATACCGCCCCTTTAACAGAAGCACCTGGCCGTGTGTAGGTACCGCCCCTTTAACGGCAGCACCTGGCCGTGTGTGAACCCCTCGGTTCCCGACTCACCAGACATCCTCTCATGATGTTGACACACAGGCCGTTGCAGGGGCGGATCAGGGTGAGCCCCCTGCAGTGAGAGCAGTACTGCATCCGCACCAGGCCCCGCCCACACTCCCTGCCCAGCGCCACCTTGTCCGTGGCGTTCACCACCTCCCCG
>NC_136940.1:25607919-25797919 GCF_949987615.1 Pollachius pollachius
GCTGTTACAGCAGCTGGGGCCAGCGTGGCCACACACCTCCAGAGCCTCACCTGGGGGGGGGGGGGGGGGAGAGAGAGGGGGAGAGAGAGAGGAGGGGGAGAGAGAGAGAGAGAGAGAGAGAGAGAGAGAGAGGTAGAGAGAGAGGGAGGGAGAAAGAAATCCAGTGAAGGGTTCATTTTAATTGTTATATAAGAATATATTCAGACCTTCTTGGCCACAACATAAAGATTGATTCAGGTGTGTAGACCATCCAAAGCCAAATTGAAAACCAGAGAACCTTTAAAAGGTCCAAAATAAAATGCAGACACATATGTTGAGCAGCAACCCAAAGATGACAATGTAATTATTATTATAAAGCAAAGCGGCCAATATAGGCTATTGACCTTCTCAAATAAAACATTGCATCCAGTTAGTTGTTATGGTTTAGGCTAGCCGAGAATTGTATAATGTTTTTTATTCAAGTAGAGTTCCATTAGGCCAAATGTTTTAAATGCACTATAAAAAAAATTTAGCCAATCCTAGTTACAATTGAACGTGTGTGTCACTCTGCCCTAGGCATTATATTAGTCATTTTTGTCATAAAGTGTTTCATTAATTGATAAGGCAATTAATTGATAAGAAGAATTTAATCTGAATAAATCAACTTGTTATCCAGACATAAACGCCTCTCCCAGTGTGAGAATGAACTCAACATTGCAACATGTGCTTTAAATTCAACATTTACACAATATAAAAGGCCTACTACATACAGTAAGTCATATCTTTTTCATAAATAAATCGTATTCATGGGATTGTTGGAGTCGGACATACCTATTTTGGGTTTGTTAGGCACCAACTCCACTGGACCTATTTGGCGCATCATGTAAGCAGTCTTCACCTCCAGACAGTCATCTGCATCCGCGGTGCAGCAACACGCAACCAGCGTCCAATGGAGAAAGATAAACCGCAACAGGTCCGCGCTTTGGAAAGTTGGACGGGACATCGCACCATCTCAATGAGCAGGCAGGGGGAGAGAGGAGTGAGTGAGGTCGCTTTAGCCGCTGGAAGTCCTCCGCCAATGGGATTACTCATGTGCCCAAAGATTGCAACCTGGAAATGTGAGAGCAACGAAGAGACCACCGCGGTTCCCTGGAGCCCGGAGTTATGGGGTTCAGCTGGGGGGTTCCCTCAGTGTCTGTCCGTCGCACGTACACGCGCGACGGACAGACAGACACATGCCCTTAACACGCAAACGCACATAGACAGACTTGACCAAAACGGCGTCCCTCGCTTACAAACCCACTTCAGATGGGAAGGCATTCATTTAGGTTACATGTAGTGAATTCCTTTTGCATCTTTGTAATAATATGATAAGTTAGTCATGCGTTGTTATTTTCTTATTTCTCTTTTTAGAATAGCCTGCAAAGTAGCGGAACCTTGGCCCACATCCCCGACCGTAATGAAAAAACAACAAGACTCAATCCAAACTCATCCCCTCCGAGTCGCTTCAACCTATATCTGATAATGCCACGTTCTGGTATGATGATGTCCGATAAAGGCTTAACAACTAGAAGAAGAAACAGAACTTTCCCGTACAGATGCTCACCTTGAAGTCCCCAAACAGCAGGTGTAGGTTACTCGGACCAGTCTGCTCAGAGTTTTGCTCTATTCATTGAATAGAGAAAAAATAACAATATGTCCTCCCACCCCTACATCATACACTTTTTTTTTCGTGACACACATTTGACATTCAATGAATTATAATCGTAAATTATTATTGTCATATTCCTATTAGCGTAAGAATTAGTGCTGAATTGATTCCCTTAAAAGGTTCACGGTGAACGTATCGTCGTTTTTAGATTAAATCACGGTTACAATTCCAAATCATTAATGGAAACAAATAATTCCAAGTCAATCAAACATATCTGACTAAAAAGGTTGGTTATTCATTTGCGTTACTGACGTTGTGTCGTGTAGAACAAAGTTGGTGAAGTGACAACTGAAGTGATCTAATTTAAGTGACAACAACATATCGTATTTTACCTTTTTTTGGCACCGTTGAAAAATGGAAATGAAAGGGGGAGATTTGATTGGTCAACATATTAAGAAGATTTGGATCGCAAAATTAAAAGGAGTTATTCTATTGGACAATTCACCCCACGGCCACGTAAACAAAAGACGTCTGCCCCGTGTGAGGCTCGAACTCACGACCTTCAGATTATGAGACTGACGCGCTGCCTACTGCGCCAACGAGGCTCCGATCGTGGACCCTATCTTTACCATTTATAAAAATAAATGAATACTAAATGAATGAATACTATTTGTTAAAATACAAATTATTAAACTGCAGTTGTCGTTGGTTGATATTGCACGACAACAAGCACCTATTCGTTATTTTTGTCCGCATACAAACTCGACGGCCCCTTTAAATGTCTTCTCCCGCGCTGCTGATTTAGCGGAAATGGGAACGTTCTCTATTTAAGCGCGCCAACAAAGGCTGGGAAGAAACAAGCAGGACAACAGCGACCGTCGAGCCTCGCTGTGTAACAAATCTACTGTTTCTGTCCCTCACCGCTCCAAACCAACACAACAATGCCCGAGGAAACGTCCACCGCCTCCAGCTCGGCCGGGTAAGCCCATGTTTCTGAGGTTTGATCACGGTAATGTCGGAGAGGACTGCGAAACAAGGGTCATAGACTGTTAGCATGTGCCTGTGTTGATCTGCTAACGTTAGCGAGATAACATGGGTGGTTTGACTCTCTGCGGAAGTTACCCAGTCGGTGTGGACGTGAACTCTGGATTGACCGGCCAATAGTTCACTGAACAGCCAGTGGCGGATGACTTTGAGCTGGAGTAGTGTGTCTCATGCTAACGTAGCTTGCTATCGATATGCGAACGGTGCCTCCGATACAGCCTGCAGGCTGATACTTGTGGCATGTGCACGGCTCCCAGTGCACGGATCCTAGTGATGAGTGTTCAACCAAGTCGGAGTGTTTTGCCAATACTAAAACCAAAACCTTGACCCCGCAGCATGGACGAGAAGCCCTGCTCGTCCAGTGTTGTAGACAGGTGTGTATGTGTTTGTTGACATTGGTGTTTCTTCCACCGGCTCTTTGCTGGAGTTACCCCTGCATTCATTTGCCATTGGAGTTTGCTCGTTTGCCTCAGATCTGACTCGTTTTCTGCAGCTCAATCGACGTTACTGAAGAAGCGAAGAAACTGATCGGCACAGGAAACCGTCACCTGGTGATGGGCGACGTGATCTCGGCCGTCAATGTCTTCCAGGAGGCTTGTGGAATGCTGTAAGGGTTCAAACTCTTGGTCTTGATCTGTGTATGCTCGCCATGGCTTTGGATCTGTCCATTATAATTATGACCTTGGGACAAAATCTTTTTTTTACACCAATCTTCTGTAGGGCTGCGAGGTATGGGGACACCGGCGAAGAGTGTGGAGAGGCCTTCTTCCTTTGTGGGAAGTCTCTACTAGAGTTGGCCAGGTTGGTTGGGTATACTTGGTTTACGTTGGTACAAGCCTACATTGTTGCCATGATCTGTTAAACAGACGCAACATGTGGTTTCTCTACAACCCTGATTTGTGTAAATGTTTAAAACGCATCATTTCTTTTCAGTAACTTGCACTAGAATCAACCATGGCTGGTACCACTACCACCTTGCACTTTACTTCACCTCATTACTTGTTACCACTGTTTTAGTTTCTCTTATTACTTACTTTATTTTATTTATTGATCCAAGCTGCTACTTATTTACTTCATCTTGTATTGCTGAGGAACCAAGCCTAAGAATTCACTCTTGTGTACTTGTACAATAAGATGTAATGAAGTGCTTCTGCTGTCTCAGGATGGAGAACACCGTCCTCGGTAACGCACTAGAGGGAGTACCGCAGTCGGACGAGGAGGAGAAGCCCGTGAGCCAGAACATCGAGAGCGCCGTCAACCTGGACGGTTCGTACAACTCATTGTATCAACAGCACGCATAATGTTTTAAAAGCGTGTCGACTGAAACTAAACTCTCTTCAAAGTGGCCCCTACAGTTTTTGAACTATCTTAAGCTTGTGTTTGGCGTACTGCCCACTGAGTCAGACCTTCCTCGCGTGTTCTTCCCTGGAGCAGAGGACACCAGGGGTGAGCTGCGCAGGCAGGTGTATGAGGCCATGGCCGCTGACAAAAAGCCAGAGGACTCAGAGTCCACAGCCGAGTCAAAGGTGGCTGCAGGGCTGGAGGCTGGCAGCACTGTAGCTGAACCCCGAGAGGGCCATGTATCAGGGGAGGGGCCGGGCTCTCCAGCCAAGGTGGTGGAGCCTGCTGTTGGCTCGGAGATGAAGGGAAAGGAGGTTGAGCAGATTCCGGTCGCTCCAGCGACTGGTGAAGGCGACTTGTCTACTGGCAATGAGAGTGCTGACAATGACAAGAAGGTGTTTGATGAAGAAGAGGACGAAAATGCCGAGGCTGAGAGCGGAGAAGGCAATATATCTTTAAATGTAGAGCACTGTTCGGTTGGAATTGGTTTATTCACAGTAGTCTGGTTTTAAAAAAGATGTGAGACTGATGGTGGTTTCACGTGAGGGAATGGCTGTCTGATTTATAAAAGCATTGGACCAACTTCACTATGATGTATGGTCTTATACACTCGTCACTATGATGTATGGTCTTATACACTCGTCACTATGATGTATGGTCTTATACACTCGTCACTATGATGTATGGTCTTATACACTCGTCACTATGATGTATGGTCTTATACACTCGTCACTATGATGTATGGTCTTATACACTCGTGCTTGCCCATTTTCAAACTTGTACTAATTGTGAGTCTCCTGGCTTTCTCAGACGATGACGATGATGATGACGAGGATGAAGCAAATGCTGACGACGCGGTATGTTCTCTCCTTGACTCGAGGCGACTTTCACTTGGGTTGAACTTTGCTTTGAGACACGTGTTGTGTATTCAACAGGAAGATGAGGATGTTGGGAACTTGCAGTTGGCGTGGGAGATGCTTGAAGTGGCTAAATTCATCTACAAAAGGTACAGTCTCTGCAAAGCTTCAGTTAAGGGAACTTGCCGATTTAATGTGAGCTGCATTGTTTTTTGCCTACATTGACTATCTGTGTTTCTTGACAGAAAAGAGAGCAAGGAGGATCAGCTTATGGCGGCACAGGCCTACCTGAAACTGGGGGAAGTCAGTGTTGAGTCCGGTAAGCATGGCAGTTCTCATCTTCTGACACTTTGACTTCATGTCAAAGTGTCTCCTTGTGCATTCAATAATTTTTCCATTGCCCTAAATTTTTTTTTGTTTGCTAAATAAAGACACTGGGAGCATATGCAGAATATGGCCTTCTTGCAGTAATAATCCTGTATTCATGGCGCGCTGGCACTCTTTGCTCAGCCAATCCATGTCTTTTTTACAAATGCGTTCAGTTGGCATGAGTTGATCTGTGACGTTTTCGACGCCTATTGAGTTAAAGGTCGGGCTCCACTTTCCTAGGGAACTACCCTCAGGCACTGGAAGACTTCCAGGAGTGCCTCGCCCTGCAGCTGAAGCACCTGCCCCCCGACAGCCGCCTACTGGCAGAGAGTAACTACCACGTGGCCACGACTCTGTGCTACATGGACTCCTACAGCCAGGCCATCGAGCACTACAACGGCTCCATCAATGTCATCGAGAACCGCCTGGGTAACCCGTCTCATCTGCTCTGCGGGTCTTTGACTCAGCGAGAAGAGGGCCTCGCTGAGGCTTGTGTTGACATGGCGAAGGATTATTACTCTGCTGAAAGGGTTTTGGTCTTTATTTTTTTGTGGCCCCTTTGTGCATCTCAGCCATGCTGCAGAAGGTGATCGACGAGGCCGAAGGAGCCGACGGCGCGGCGAAGACGGAGCTGGAGGAACTGAGGCAGTTGCTGCCGGACGTCACGGAGAAGGTCGCAGAGGCCAAGGAGAGCGAGAGAGCGGCCGGTCTGGCCGTCAGGCAGGCACTGGTGGGTAGATGTCTGAACGTCAGTTCGGCATTAGTTTCCTGTTGCGTGCTCTTTTGCGTTATTTAATGGGTGAGGGTTGACTGTAGGACACATCATTGTTCATGGACCTATTTGTCAACCTGACTTACCTTTTTGGCCAAATGTCTTCCAGGATGGGGCTTCGACCTCCTCTGGATTCCTGGCTGAGAACGGTGGCCCGTCATCGTCATCTTCGTCGTCCATGTTTGCCTCTGCCAGTCAGGTAAGCAGTCTGTTGGAATCCCTGAATATTGACCCATACAACGACAAAGTCTCGAGGAAGACTTGACACTGTTGTCTTCGTCCTCCAGATCTCCACAAGGCCTTTTGAGGGGGCCTCGTCTGCAAAATCGACCTCAGACATTTCCCATCTGGTCAGGAAAAAGGTATGGCTAGCTTCTTGGATATCAACGCAAGCTTTTCACTGATGTATTGGCCAGCAAGCCAATAACGATAACAAACTTGTCAATTGGAATACATGGATTGCAAAATCTCTGCAATACATACACATATATTGTTTAACTCTTGACACTGAAACAGTACATTCATGGCTATATAAAGGCATTGGACTTTCTCATTTGTTCAACCTGTTTCCTCTGTCTGCCGGTTATTATCCTGCATCCCTACAGAGGAAGACTGATGAGAGCCTAGTGAAGGACGCAGACGCTAAGCAGCCAAAGCAGGAATCAACGGTTAATGGCAGCAGCAGCTCCAGTGCCAACGGCGAAGGAGTCCAGGAGAAGGAGGCAAGTGATGGGCTTTAATATTGCATATAACATGTCAACATGGAATTTACTGTTCCTGGCAGTTGGATGATGGCCTTGCAGAAGTTTTGGGAACTATTTGCGTTAACTGTTTTTGGATAAATGCTTCAGCTCGTAACATTAGAGATGGCTATCTAATGTTTTCATTCTTGGTTTACTTTCTGTTTAGCCCGCCCAAACATCGGCCTCCAAGTCCTCAGAATGATGAGTCCCTCGTCTGATCTTCAACCTGCACTGAACGTCTGTCGAGATCCCCCCCCCTCACCCCCACACACCCTTGGTTTTGTAAATAAGTTATTTTCACAGATTTGTCTGTTCAGGTTTTGTATACTTGTAGTAAGAAAATAAAGGATATTTGCAAATTCAAATTGTGTCTTTTGTTTAGGTTTTTTGGTACATTTGAAGGAAATGTTTTTCTGATTACCTGCACTTCAAGACCATATTACTGATGCCCTTTTTAAAATATTTGATTAAAGCAATTTGCTCATGTGATGCAGTCATGTCGTAAATAGATGGACGTTATCGTTAATCTCATCCAAATGAGATTTAGATATAAAAATGAGATTTGGCATATAATTTTATGTGGAAAAAGTGACATGGATATTGCAGTGCCTTTTGGAGGGGCTGTTAATTTACTAAATATGGGAAAAATAAAGCAAAGCTTAATCTGGAACAAACCTGACGTCATCCAGCCCATTTTAAGATTTTTGACCACCAAACACAACCTTTTTTATTCAATAGCTTTACGTTCAACCAAAAGGTGATTTGCGGTACTATAAACCAAGCTGTACAGCATTCTAAAAGATAATTGCAGATGCTAGAAACAATGAAACGACTTAGGTTTACTACGCTGATTTTAGATTACACTCGATGACTTGATTGCTCACACTTAAATAGTCATATTTTATAACTTGGGCTATAAAAGACTTGTTATTCCAACAAGTATACATGAAATCGATCAATGTTTTTATATTGCGTGTTGAAACGAGCCTGGAGCTCGAGCATACCATACCATCTTGAAAATCAGCCAAATTAATTGTCAAATGCATCTGAAAATTAAGGCATTAAAACATTATACTGGATTATTCTCTGAATATGCTGTTGCAGACGTTCCTTGGAACAGGGTGGGAATCGCTGCTCCACGACATACCTGTAGTGTTCAGTTGACGGGGGAGTTTATATTGGGTTTTAGCGCCCTCTTCGGTTCAGAGTTGGACCTTGAACCGTCGTCTCTCCCGGCAGCCACCGCGGCTCTTCCACTATCAACATGGACGAAGATGGAGGAGCAGCAACACGTATTCAACGACCTGCGAGAAGTCGAGTCTTTTATAGAACAAAACGAAGCCGCCACCATGACTAAGTTTGTGGTGTACGGGACGCATGCTTCGTTTTTTGACAATAGTAAGTAACAAGGTTATTTAGCGACGGATACATTGAATTCAAGCGAAGTTAGGTTGTAGTGAGTCGTAGCCAGCTCATGTTAACTAGTTCTACTAGTCCGCCACTGTGGGTCGTTTCCTGATTGTTAACTGATCAGGCTTTGCTAATCCAACATGCAGTGTGGCAACCGACGTCCAACACCCGTGTGTTCTGGGAGTGGAGCCGGGGAGAGGGCACCCCGACCATCGCCTTCACGGGCACCCCGTTCATGTTCATCGGGACGAAGGAGATGGGATGCCACCTGGGGAGGGACATCTCCGAGAGCAAGAAGCGGAAGGAGAAACCCGACGTGTTGAATGTAAGTAATGCCCTTTTGTGTAGGTAAACAAATGGACCCCCCTTTAGTGTTTATTGGAGGTTACTTTGATAGCGATCCTCATCTGGTGACTGACCCTAACCCCCAACACATTGAGATGTTTATCTCAGGGTAGAGGACCATCTAACATCGCAGGACATGACTTACATCGCAGGACATGACTTACATCACTAACATCACAGGACATGACCTACATCACAGGACATGACCAACATCACAGGACATGACTAACATCACAGGACATGACTAACATCACAGGACATGACTAACATCACAGGACATCACTAACATCACAGGACATCACTAACATCACAGGACTTGACTAACCTGTGACAGATAGCGCCATTTGTGAGAATATGAGGGTATTTGCCTTCTAATCACACCACGTCCGGATAGGACAGGATATGTCTTACAATCGATACTTATATCACACCTCACCCGAAAGTGTATAGATAGTCGTAAGGAAATAGAATAATTATAACGAGGAAGTCGAGCATGTTGAAATAAATAAATTTGTTTCATTTGAAAGTCCTCCCCCATGTAATTTGCCCTCTTGAATAACGCACTGGTGCTTTGTTGATAAGCTGAGAGGCAAGCATTCAAACGCATTTCTGGAGAAACAAACATTTAAACCCCATTCTTCTGTCATAGGTTTTAACAAAACAATTATGTTTTCTCTCCTACAATTCATCGTAGGATAACGCCGGTACCAGGAAACGAAGAAAGCGGAAGAGTGTGCAAGATTGCAAAAAAATCGGCTGTCCTGCGATTTTGACCGTCACCAGAATTGCAGCTTTCCCCCAGTTCAAGGTGAGCCCCCATAGTGATGGACCTTTGGTCATTTTCGCTAAATATGCAAAATCACTTTCTCTTTTTCAACATTGTACACTAGCAAACTATCCTCATTCAAAATTGTATCATTCCCACCCCTCATACGCACTTATTGTATGTCATACTTAGTTGTGTAGTATCTTATCCTAGCTGTCTTTGTTGTGTACGGGGAATGGGTTAACCTAGCGATTGTTGGTGCTTAGCACTTGGTTCTATAAACATCCTTACTGTACAGACAGCGATATATTGTTGTTTCTCATTCTTCGGGCAAATGTACTTATTGTAAGTCGCTTTGGATAAAAGCGTCTGCTAAACTCCCTAAATGTAATTTTTAATGTTGTATCAGTGGAGATGACTGTGATTGTGAGGTTGTATTACAAATTGCCTCTCCATTACAGATTGTGGACAATAAGGACCGGACGAAGCGGGCAGCTTCAGCCCGGCTGAAACAGGCCCTGCAGAGAGACCCGGTGATCTGGGAGAACGTTTACGTCATCAAGACTCCGTCGCCAAGCGCCCACACGGGCCACGCCGTCAACGGGGAGCTCCTCTGGTCCAGGAAGACGTTTGTGAGGAAGGAATGCTCTGATCTCCTGAAACACCTCACGGAGAAGGTGCATCTGGTGGAGGAGCAGAGGGGGCTAGAGCACATCAAGAAGAAGCTGCTGGATCTCATGGACGACGTTCAGCCGATGATTCCACTTGAAGCTCGGATTCCTCTGAGTGACGTTTGTGAGGAAGAGAAACGACTCAAAGGCTCGTCCTCCAAAGCAAAGACCGTGGGCGGCCTGAACACGAACTCAGTCAACTGTGGAAACACCGAGGTCCACCTGCAGGGTAAATGTCAAATGGAAAGCACCAATCCAGCCTGAATGAAGGACCAGCCAATAGCCATTCCAGCAGCCTGGCTCCCCTGCTGGCCTGCGACCGAGACACCGCCGACTAAATCTAGATCATTGATCAGTGACACATTAGGAATATCAAATATTGTACTTATTTTATCTGATGTAACTGAATTTGTAATTTGCCAATGAGGCAAATTACTTTTTATTAGTGTATCCTATAGACCAGGGGTGTCAAACTCATTTTGGTTCAGGGGCCACATACAGCCCATCTGATCTCAAGTGGGCCGGACCAGTAAAATAATGGTAAAATAATAGCAAAATAACCTACGTCAACTCCAAATCATTAGCTTTGTTTTTCAGTACTATGCTTTATCATTAATTTACATTTACATTCAGCCTACATTTGTAGCCTACATAATCACAGATCACAAGGATCTATATTAGCACAACACATTTATTCACAGATGGAATTGGAATGAAATGCATTTCACATTCATTAACAACTGGTTTATTTTTATAGAGTTGAGTGAATACATTTTTACATCTGAACACCTGAACCAACTCACCACACTAAACAAACTCAAGTGGGAGCTATGAAGAAAGCTATCATACTGCCTTGAAAATGTTAATGTGCATATATAAATAAAATAAACAAACATAAAAGTTATAGCAGTGCATGAGCTATGAGATTAGGCTACATCAGATCAAACTGTTTTGTAGGCTACTGAAGCTGAGAATGATATGCTGCACAATATTCATTGTCGTTTAACATGAAACCTGAGTAAACTTATAAGATCTGTATTCATCAGAGTGCAAACATTTCTGAAAGAGCATCACAAGAATTAGGCACAGGCCTACTTGCTGATTAACTTTTTTTCTCACTGCAGTCTATTTGCTGCTGGCTCCTGAAACTTGGCATCTTTTAGCCTTTACAAGTGCATCAATATCAGGTGTCAAATCCTGAGTAGCAGCACATTTCACAATGTCATTCAAGTGTGTGTTTGTTAACCTTGAGCGGTGCTTTGTTTTATTTAGGTTCATTACAGAGAACACCTGTTCACAAAGATAGGTAGTCCCAAACATGGATAAAACCTTTGCAGCCAGGGATGTTAATTTGGGGTACCCTGGCAAGAGATAATGATAAAATGTGCCCAAGCCCACCGACGCAAATTTCTCCTTCATATTGGTATCACACTGCAAGTCAATTATCTCGAGTTGGATGTCAGCTGGCATGTCAGAAGGCTTGACTGTAAATGGTGAGCGAAAAATGGCAAATTCCTTCTCTAGTTCACTGAAGACCTTAAACCTCTGCTTGATCTCCTGCAGCAATCCTGTTATCTTGTCTTTGTATTGATCCATATCAGCATTACGTCTGGTCGCACGCACAGCGGTTAGACATGGGAAATGGGCGGTGTCATCGCTAGATAGAGTGACAGTTTTAACTTGAATGCGCGTATGCTGTATGCGTTATACTGAGTTAAGATACTGTTAAGATTATTCAGGTGCTGTGTAATATCTCGGAAATTTATGCTATACAAGTCGCGGGCCTGATCAAATCATCTCGCGGGCCGGATCCGGCCCAGGGGCCGTATGTTTGACACCCCTGCTATAGGCCGAGGAGAGACACATTCCTGCTACCCGACACGTTTGGTCCATGTTCCGATTATGTTTGATGGAGGTGAATCTAGTTGACGTTCTCCATTTGAATTCCACTCCAAGAGGTTTTCCTCAACAGCCGTTCTAGCCACTGTTCCAATACAGTCCATTTGGGATTTAGCCATCATATGGCCTTGCGACTGAAGATGCTTGGGTACATTATTTAATTTCATTAGAGAAGGTCTGAAGGTTTGACTCATTTCACACAGCATTCCATCCGCTTGACCACCGCTACTCTTCTGCTCCAAGTTTAAGTGAAGAAAATAATTTGAACGGAGCCCCTGAGCTGAACAATGCATAGTTTAGCTTCTTGGGGAAATGATTGTGCTGTGTCAAACATCTTCCGTACTGCCATTATGCTGTAACAGTAATAAATTAGTTATGTTCTTTGCACATACGCCCCCCTTCATCTTTGTGTCATCTTTGCCAAATGATTACCTGACTAATTGACTTGCCTTGATATATATATTTAATTCATACAAATGTGCTACATCGAAAATAGTGGACAAATATGGGTTAATTAATAATTCATATATTATAATAAATAAAATAATCTTCCAAACAAAAGGAAATTAGAACAAACATAGAATATACATGTAGAGAGAGATAACAATACAAGCCACAAGGCCTTTTCATTATTTAGATAATCCTAATGACCTAATCAAACCATGTAGTACACCAATGAAGTCCTATTGATCCTACGCAAACAGTGTTTATTTAATTTCAAGCCCCAAAATGTCCACAGTCTCAGTACCTATTTGGTCGTCCATTTCCTCTGAGCTCTGGTTGGCTTCTTCGTTTTGGTCAATTTGACCGGAGAAGCTTTGATTGGCTGTTATGGGGAACTCGTGGCTTATCAATGACGTGGTTGAAGACGTTACTGAGACTGGGACAGGTACTGCATGAGAAGAAACCTGTATTGAGACATAAGAGGGCGACAGCACAGCATATGTTCACTGTAGCCAGTGAATCACTCATAGGTTCACTGTAGCCAGTGAATCACTCATAGGTTCACTGTAGCCAGTGAATCACTCATAGGTTCACTGTAGCCAGTGAATCACTCATAGGTTCACTGTAGCCAGTGAATCACTCATAGGTTCACTGTAGCCAGTGAATCACTCATAGGTTCACTGTAGCCAGTGAATCACCGATAGCTTCACTGTAGCCAGTGAATCACCGATAGCTTCACTGTAGCCAGTGAATCACCCATAGGTTCACTGTAGCCAGTGAATCACCGATAGCTTCACTGTACCCAGTGAATCACCCATAGGTTCACTGTCGCCAGTGAATCACCCATAGGTTCACTGTAGCCAGTGAATCACCCATAGGTTCACTGTAGCCAGTGAATCACCCATAGGTTCACTGTAGCCAGTGAATCACAGCATAGGTCCATGGTAGCCAGTGAAGTTGATCTACGAGTCAATTCCACTCCAAGGTCACTCTCTTGTCCAGTTAGACCAGAACGAACCAATAACTATCTGCTGAAATAGGTTTCAAATACAATCTGAATGGTATAAGTTCTAGAGGTTTATCCTCACCACTATGGGATGTTCATATTGTCCCGGAGCACTGGAACCAGGCTGAACTTGTACATCTCCTTCAGGTCCGGCCACACGCAACAATATCTCCATATGGCCCACCTCAATCAAACAATCACGTTAGGGCGGGGGACAATATGCATTAACAATACCATCTTGTGTTCCCCTGATCATATACCAACCTATATCTGGTATCAAAACAGTTATATTAATTTGACAAAGTTAAGGGTAAGGTTCTGCCAACTATGCCGTTAATATGTTCTTAACAATTCTACCTGTGGCACAGAGTCAAGGTCGACTTGATGCTTGGCCGGTGTAACTGGAAGGCTGCGTACCGGAACCTTCCAATAACCCCTGTGGAGCTGAAAACAAGGTAGGTGAAGTGCTATGTATGGATAATGCTATATACATTTGAGTTTAATCCCTTTACTACTTCATTTGGAGGAACACAGGAATAACATCACATTCTGCAGTCTCGTCTTTAGCGGCAGCTATGCTGGAAAATAAAGTCTTCTGTCCGTGTTTCGGATGCAGTGGGAGTACCTGGTTGTTTAGGTCAAAGAGCTCCAGCCGTGCCCAGCCCAGAGACATCATTTCCTGCCTCCCGGGACCAGGTCTCTCCCCTGGCCTCTGGGCCTCCAGCACCAGGCAGAGGCCGGGATGCGGGCGCAGCCTGCAGCGGAAGACGAGAGAGTGCGTACAGGTTCTCACAGGATGGGAAGTACCATTGTGTTTTTGTGGAAAAGCAAACCACCTTAAACATAGATACATCTGAAGAGTAGGAGAATAAATCTATGGTGCTATGGTGCTATGGTGTGTCGACGTTCAATCCTAGAGTGGAACACATGCTAAAGATCACTGACACTCATTCCCTCTTTTGGCCAAGATACCCATGGATGTAATTAATATATCTCAATCTATGTATTATGTATAATTTATTTTAATTCAACCAGGAGTAAAAAGGTTTTACTTCAGGTAAAATAATGCAAAAAATAGAACATCTCTACATACAAAAAGTATGAACATTTAAAGTACAGTCCATGGTACTAAAGTGTACTTTCCTGGGTACCGGCTGTTTGATCAGCAGGGGGGCATAGCCTCCAGGGGGCAGTTGATGGGAAAAGGGCATTTCTACCCCTGGTTGACACAGGACACAGGGTAGGGGGGCGGGATGGCCCACCTGCTGCTCCCCCAGGTAGAGAGACGACACCAGACGGAGCATGCTCAGTGTCGCATCAACACCGACCACCATGTCATAGAAAATGACTAACTCCACCCTGCAACAAAGCCAAACCGTCCTCATTACATCGTCAGAGAGTGACGATTTTAACACAAAGTAAAACCACAAACAGTCCCGGTACAGTGTGTCTATGGACGCCCAGCTCCACCGTCCTGCTGCCCCGTTCTTCTAGCAGAGGCTGTAGTCTGTCAACAAGGCCGTCAACGTCCAAAAGGCAGCCTAGCATCCGAGGCGTGGTCCACACAAAATGTACGTAGCTTTTTATGACCTCAGAACGTCTGCAAATGGTGACAATGAGTGTGACGCTGGGCGAGGGTTCGGTCCACGAACCCCGGGTCGCGGGGGTGCGTCCGCGGAGCGTCCCCGGGGGCGGACTCACATCCTCCCCCTACCGAGCGGGTCAACCTCACCTGCCATTATGCAGGAGAAAATATACGTTAGAATTAAAAAATATATATCAATCAAACCTTGTATGTTTAAATCTTGTGCGCCAACAGCAAGCTCCCTCTATTTATATGATTGTGTGATCATGTGATTGTGTCATAAAATGAATTCACATTGTGTGATTCAATTCAATATACAATAAAATCGTGCACAACGACACAAAATGAATGTGTGTGTGAACCAGGAGATCCAGGAGGACCAGGTCCTGAGCAGGAGTACTCACCAGGGGGTTCGGTGCCTGATGGGTGGGGTCAACGGGGGGAAGTGGGCGCTGTGATGGTGGCGGGGGTGGGGGGGCCTGTCTGCACGCCCTGGCCACGCCCCTGCTCCTCTCTCTTATCTCCAGGCGAAGAGCCTCCATCCCTGCTTCGATGGCCACCAGGTGGCAGAGCCGGTCCCGCCGAAGCTCCGCCTCCACCGGAGGGAGGCAGGAGGAGGCTGCATGGACGCACCCACACAGACGACGCTCTCAGGGACACCAGAGATGTGAACAAAGAGACACTAGGTAGAAAGCTGAAGGTAAAAGTGAATGGAGGTGTTCCTAAACTCTCCAACCAGGAGACCTGGTTGGAGAGTTTAGGAACACCTTCATTCACTTTTGCTTTCCAGCTCTGAGCTGGTGTCTCTTTGTCAAACTCAGCCCAAGGCGTCATGTGTCTGTGTGTGGCCTGGCCTCTCACATCTTACCCTCTACATTGATCACTTCATTCCCTGCCCTTGTGTGTCCCGTATCTCTGATTGATCCAGGTTTTTATTACTTTCTCCCAGGACTTTTCCCCCATTGATTGGTTAATAAATGTGTGATTTTGATCAGATTTCAAGAAAGAAGACAATTTGGTAATATATGACTACATTTGTATGGAACTGATTTGTAAAACCAGATCATGCCTTACTATATAAAAAACGAAGGATTCAAATGTATAATTCTATATATTGACTGTGTCAGTGAAGGGCAATGCCACCTTGGTCTCCATAGTGCCGGGCTGCTTGGATCTGAAGGATCTCGTGCTCCAGCCTCTGGTTCTCGGCCTCCAGGGCCAGCAGCTCCCGGTTCGGACCCCGGCGATAGGGTCTGACCTCTGGGCAGAGAGCACAGGGCAAGGCCTCTCAGGTCCAGAGTCACACATCGTCTGGATGAACCAGGTCCACCGCTGAACACGCAGGGGACACGCCACCTTTTGTTTGCAGCCCCTCTAATTGGGGATTTTTAAGTGGAAGGGATATTCAAATGATTCAAACAGAAATCTTTAAGGAAAAAAAATTCTATCATAAGTAATCTAATATCAAACAGTCATAAATCAGTTACGGCGTTATTAAAAATGTGGTCACAGTTGGAAACCCAGCAACCAGTGTTTCTCTAAAAGTATAACAGTTAAGTCAAGAAGGTAAGGAACAGCCATCCACATCAGATGTTTATGAGGACCAATATCACCAATCCTTCCTTTCTATGCGGACCTGAATGACTTACTCTTCCTCCTCCCCTTGGCCTGGGCCTCTAGTGGGGCCTGCTCCAACCGCTGGGCGTCTCGCTGGAGGTCCATCATCTGGGCCAGAAGGCCTGGGTCCGACCCCCCAGACTGCACATAGGCCGCCTGCATCTCCCTGAGCCGCAGAGTGAAGCCTCATTCAGCCAATCACACTCACAGCAGCCAGGTATGGTCTGGCACTGTCTACCTTGTGGTTTGAATAACAAATGTTAGTTTTGATTCTTGATGATGTTTGTGTCCGGAGCCCCTTACCTTATCTGGGAAGAAAGAGGTCCGTCTGTAGAAGATCTTAACAGGTCAAAGTTAAGGGAATGGGCCCTATTTCGGTCGGGACCAGGCTGGTTGGTGGCTATCGATTCAACCCTGATCAAACAAAACCTTCATAGTTTGTACTTTCATGATATTTTTCCTACACAATATCCCATGAATTGGTTTTCTTCTTTCGTGTGTGTGTGTGTGTGTGTGTGTGTGTGTGTGTGTGAGTGAGTGAGTGAGTGAGTGAGTGAGTGAGTGAGTGAGTGAGTGAGTGAGTGAGTGAGTGAGTGAGTGAGTGAGTGAGTGAGTGAGTGAGTGACCGTGCGCTCACTGTAGTGTATCGAGGCGCCGGGTCAGTTGTCGGAGCATTTCTTCGCTCCTGTCTTCTTTGTCCTTTTGTAGAACCAGCAGATTCTCCAGGTGACTGGCAGTGGTCTGCCCTGCAAGGGCACCCATCTGTTGGAAGAGCTCTGGTAGACTCAAACACACACACACACACACGCACACACACGCACGCACGCACGCACGCACGCACGCACGCACGCACGCACGCACACACACGCACACACACACGCACACACACGCACACACACACACACACAAATATACATAGAAGGGAAGGAGACACATGCACTGCACAGAGGTACTTTTGCCTAAAGTCTGTCCCCAAAATGGTTCTGTTCAAACCTCACCTTCTCTCTGGCGCTGCAGCTGCTGGTTGTGATCGTGAATCTGGGCCAGCCGGTTCTTATGCAGCTCTGTCCTCTCCTCCAATAACTTGAGTCTGGTGTCCTGACCTGCTCGACCTCCTGAAACCTTACCGATACGAAAGCAAATGGAAGCATGAAGGATCGCAGACGCTTTTATTCAAAGCGGCTGAAAATAAGTACATGTGTCAGAAGAAGGTGTAACAATATATCGCTGTCGGTTCAGTAAGGATGTTCATAGAATCAAGTGCCAAGCAATAATAACAATTGTTAGGTTAACCCATTTCCCGTACACAACAACGATACAGTAGGTAGGATAAGGCAGGGTCCATAGCTACCACGTCTGAAAGGGTTTTCAGGGGATTGTTCTCTTGTCTTCTAGGTCTTTTCTCTTCTACTCGGTCGGGATTTGGTGTGGCATCAATGATTCCCTGGTTATTGTTTCTCTTCTGTTGGCAAGATTGTGGACTTCTTTTCTATTACAGTATAAACACACACAAACATCTTCAATTGGTTCCGGGTGAAATACTCACAAGTTTGGTTAAACAATGTTTAAGGCTGAATGTTTAATCTATTACAATGAATATAATATCATGTTGTTTTTTTTTACCTTTACCAGTAACACTTTACAATAAGAGTATATTCATTAACTATTATTTATCATTAGTTAACGCAGTAATAAGCATTTTTATATAGCATTAGCATGTGGGTTAGGGTTTGTTGTTGGGGATTAACCCTAATCATATTAAACAATGTAGAAATCAATACCTCAACATAAACACCAGTAGTAAGTTGTCACCTGACAATTATTGAACCATTAAAAGTTAGTTAATGCCTATGACTGCATTCACAAATTAATTAATGGTGAATAATATATAAATAATGATAAAAAAATAAAAAAATCGATATATTGTCTTAGTAGTGTTACACCTTTACATTACCTTGATTAGCTCTGGTGTCGTTGTTCTCTGAGGCCCAGCACCTATTCCACGGTCTGCGGCCTGAGTTTCAGGATCCTTGCGTGCTGCTAAGGGGTTTCCCACACAGAGCTGTGCCTGATGTCTCTGCAGCAGGCTCACAGAGCTGAACACCATGCTACAGTCCTCACAGAAAAGTGCCATCCTTCTCAGCACTTATTTTCAAGGCGTCAAGTTGTCAAGACAATCCCTCTTACTCCATGTTTATTCTCCAAACTATTTCTTGAATAGTCCCAAGAAAAGTCCATTCCATTAAGAGTCCAAAGAGAGAGTCTACCATAACCGGATTTAGGACTAGCTCTATGGTTTATATTGGCTAGGAAACATTGTTTGCTCATTTTGTTTGTTTGTGGCAACTGTCACCAAGACTAGGTCATTGTTATTGTGAGGGTGTGGAGAGCTGCACCATGAATGAACAATGTGTGTAAAAGTGTTATTTTGTTAAACAAATCAATACAATTTCAAGATAGTATACTATAAAACAAAATACCATAAATGTGTGTTGTTGGTTCGGACACACATCACTATATACACAGAGTTGAGTTCTCAACTGGTTGATTCGTTATTATTCGTTCATTCATATTATTATAATACCAGTGTTAACTTGTCCCTCAAGCTAAAATGTCTCGTAAGTTTTACACCATAGCTAAAACCGACAAATTGTGTAGGAATTTCAGTCTGACACACATTGTAATACACAGAGTAGACTTCTCAAATGCCTGATTCATTATTCATTATAATTGTATTTATTTAATTAAAGAATGATAATGAAGGTTAATGTCATCGTTACCATTATAATTATATCCTACCTTATCTCATACTGAACAATGTATGCCTTGCTTGTGTAACCCCTAGCATTTCTGTCGTACTCTGGCACTCCATAAGTGTAGATTTTAAAGAAGAGCTTCATGTTTCTACATTGTATTATATGATTTAATTTATTTGTTATGGCACGCAGGACCAACACAGGCAATGGTTTACTGGAAAGTATTATAGTCCCGCCCATTCCACTTAAGGTCAGACGTCAAGGATAAACCCTGATTTGTGGCGTGTCTTCCTTTAAATCATTTAATTTACCAAGCTTCTTATGTTGTTATAGTATCATACAGGGAGTCATTTGCTGCTGTACTGATCTAAAGTTGTTAGTATTCATAACTTATTATTATTATGAATTATAAATAATTATTAATAATTCTTACCTATTATCATCATTAAGTTATTATTTTCTATGTGATCAGATGAAGCTGTAGTTTTCCGAAGGGTCGATGTGAACTTCTGGAACCTTCTCTGACCTCTTCAAGGGTCTGTCTGAGACCTTCTCTGACCTCTTCAAGGGTCTGTCTGAGACCTTTTCTGACATCTTCAAGGGTCCGGGCGTTCTACCGGATTTGACCCTCTCCCGCTGAGGGGGGGAACTTGGGCTTACTAAAGAAAGTATGAAAGAAAGAAAAGAAAAATATATACACAGTAAGAGTTTGGTTTGATAAAGTTGTTTTTCTACAAATGTATATTAAACCAAACACTTTGAAAAGCGATTTAAAACAATACACAGTAAAAGATCAGACACTAACAAGCTGAAATCATCCCGATTAAACTAATACAACTAAAACTAGGTTAACAGAATAATAATGTTGTTTTTTTTAGTGAATCAATACACAATATTCTCTCTCTCCCCCTCCCTCTCCCTCCCCCTCTCTCTCTCCCTCTCCCTCTCTCCCTCTCTCTCTCCCTACACATCAGGTTTCATGGTCAGTGAGAGCAGCAGATGATGCTCCTCTGATTCCCCACCTGGCAGGCGGATGCACTCGTCCCGGTGGCGCTGCTCCCAGGCCTTCAGCTTGCAGCTGCCGGAGCAGTAGAGCACCTGGTGGCAGCGGCTGCACGCCGTCAGGGTCACGAACGCAGAGCGGCCGCACTGGTAGCACCAGCCCAGAGGCGCCCTGGAAGAGATGCACACACAGACCTTCAGGAAGGCCCCCTCCAGACTGTCTGCACGCTGCACCCGGTATCACGCTCTCCCCGGAGCAGAGTGAGTTTCCATCAGCCGTTACCTTTTATTAAGAAACATGGGAGTCATTATTTTTCAGATGACACCTGTCTCCTAGTCACCTGTTGGATCGGCTGCCCTGTATCGAATGACATCTAAGTCACGATGAAATAAATAAATGTGGATAAATTATTTAAATATAATTTAGTAGCAACTAGTTGTGAGGTTGCAGGTTTCAACCAACTGACTAACTGACAAACTACATCTAGAAAACATGGATCTATTAAAGAATGCAAACCCACTCATTTAAATCCCCCTCATCCACAAACCAGCGAAGCCATTCGCTGCACTATTTTACGCTTAGATTCAAAGTGTGATAAAGGCTCGTCTTCACTAGGCTTGCCCGAGGTGGCTCTGATAGAGGACACTTATATGCGACATATCTAATGCCACGTCGTGTTGATGCATGCATCACATGCAATGCGTGTGGCGCACATCATATAAAACATAGTTCATTGTAATGCTCCTACACGACTGGAACGACTGGAATAAAAAGGTCACAGCAACGGGTCGTCGTCATGGGGATAACACGCTATCCCTCCTTCTTAGAACTCTTCTGAAAAGTTTGGGATTGGATTTAAAGTGCACTCGTCCGTTGTGGGCGGAGCAGCAGGGCAGCCGGTCTCCACAGGGTGGGGGTCTACTTTCTGTTGGAGGGTAACCCAATGCAGAGACCCAGGTGTTGCTGTGAGTGGGTGACGTGGTCACCTGGTT
This sequence comes from Pollachius pollachius, assembly GCF_949987615.1. NCBI lineage: Eukaryota > Metazoa > Chordata > Actinopteri > Gadiformes > Gadidae > Pollachius > Pollachius pollachius. The sequence continues at coordinate 25,629,170 of NC_136940.1, forward strand.
CTCCGCTCTCTGCCGTCGGCCCTCGTTCTGCTCTGCCACGCTGCCTTGCTTTGGGCTCGGTCAGCAGGTCCACCACTAGGAAAGGGTAGAGGGGCAGTAAGGGGGAGATATAGGAGAGCACAATAGGGTAAAAAAAAAAAAATCGTAATAAATAAAGGACACATCAAATGAATCAACATTCATTAATGCATTCATGAGCATGATTGTGTAGCATTAGCATAGGGGTTAGGGTTAGGGGTAGTTGGTTGGAGTTTGGTGTTTGCATTGTAGTTCAGGTGTTGTTGGTGACTATGGCGGCACTGGCACACCATCTCCAATCTTTAGGAGTGGGCTAGGCTTTATCCTAATCCCCTATTGTACTCATTTTGTACAGTGGGCAGTCTGCTACACAGGTTTGATTTTAAACATCCCTGTCTCCAGGAACAGAGGAAAGTAAACACAGATTCGGGCTTGTCTGCCTTCCCACTTTGGATGTAAATGTTAAGTCAGATTTGTTAGACTAGGGTTAACCCTAACCCTAATTAATAACCTGTCAATTAATAAATACCTTGACACGTGAAACATGAACACTATTAAAAAACATTATCACCCTAAGTAAATGTATTAAGCGTTAATGTATCATCAACGCTTAATACTGCATTAAATAATTGTACTTAATTGTTAATTGATGTACCTTTATTGTAAAGTTTTACCATTAACCGCTGTAAACCTGCACGTGTGCAAGCCTATGATATTTTTGACATGTAAAAATCTCTGTTATCATTCAAGTTTGCGTGTGCGATGTACTTTTCTGTTTCACGGTCGGACACCGGAGACACAGGTCTGGCTGTCTCCTTGGCAACGGTCGCCCTGGGGCCACGCCCCTGTGGCGCATTGGCTCCTCCTCCTTTGTACACAAACTTCTCTTTGTTGTTGGCACCTATCAGAAAAAGAGCTCATCAGAATCACACTGAAGCACATCCAGACTATCAAATTAGGCTATCATATACATCCCAACACACAAACACACATCCTAACACACAAACACACATCCAAACACACATCCCAACACACAAAACATACATCCTAACACACAAACACACACAGAAACACACATCCCAACACACAAACACACATCCTAACACACAAACACACACAGAAACACACATCCCAACACACAAAACATACACACAAACTCACATCCCAACACACACACACAAACACACATCCCAACACACAAACACACAGCAAACACACATCCCAACACACATCCAAACACACTTCCCAACACACTTCCCAACACACAAACACACATTCAAACACACAAAGACACATCCAAACACACATCCCAATAAACAAACAGACATCCCAACACACAAACTCACATCCAAACACATGTAGGAACAAAAAAACCCATGCAGGCAAGAATCAGTCACAAGAATCCCCACATTGTCCTCCACCCCCTGACAGTATGGCTCTATGTACTGACTGCCTGGCGGGGTGCGCTCCCCTGCCCCCCCGCGGCCGGCGGTCTGCCTCAGCATGGCGGCCATCAGCCTCAGCAGGTGGCCGCGGGCCTCGTGGACGCCCCTCTCCCGCTGGCTCAGGGCGTGGTAGGAGGTGTGGGCGATGCGCTGGTCCTGGTCAGGGGCACGCCACACCAAGAGAAGGCTGTGTGGTTATATAGGCGTGTGTGTGTGTGTGTGTTTATATGTGTGTTTGTGTATATACTGTATATGTGTGTGTTTATATCTATGTGTGTGTGCGTTACCTGGTTGAAGGTATAGTGTGCGTAGTCGACAGCTGTCCCGAAGGCCCTCTTCGGGCCTTCCCCGACCAACACGGGCATCCTGATGTCTGCCCCCGCCTTGTCTAACATATCCAACTGCAAGAAACAAATACAAAGTGGTCACAGCATGCTTACTCCCCCCTATTATTATTATTATTGTTGTTGTTGCTGTCGTTATTGTGGGTACATACCATCTTAGCCCTGTCGTGGGGGTGTCCAGTGGAGTCGTAGTCGATGTTGGTGAGGGCACACAGGGCACTGCCCACGCCTCGGCCCAGCGGAAGATTAGGATCTGCCCCCCCCTTCAACAACAGCTCCACTGCCTAGACAGGGGGGCATTCAGTTAGTATGGTGAATTATAACTAACACACATAGGGACATCAAATCGAACCAGCCCTCAATTTGTCCTCAACATGTCCTCAATTTCCTACCACATTAGATCCACGTAGCGGCAAGCTGTTTCCGGGCGTTAGTGAGAGCGTGCGTTGTTACCATGTCATTGCCGCTAGCGATAGCCAGGGACAGCGGGGAGTGTCCGCTCCACAGGAGGTGAGCTCTGGCTCTGTGGGAGAGCAGCAGTGACACCACCTCGCTGGCATTCTACACACACACAAACACACATCGTTCGTCAATTCCAAAGCGTTGCAAGACATCGACTCCGAACCCTACACTTGTGATAAATACAACAGGACTGTTGAGCACAGTAGCCTCTCGGTTGAGAACGGGTCGAACACCCACGCTGTGGTCGGTGTCTCTCTGGCAGGCCAGGTGCAGGGCGGTCCGACCCCCTTCTGGAGGGGCCCCGGGGAAGCCTTCCTCTGGGTTGGGGCCCCAGGATGGGGGAGCCAGGGTCTTGTTCCCGAGAGCCGTTTGTGTCTCTGTCCTAGTCTGTGCAGCAATATCAAACAGGAGCTCCCAGAATTATATACAATTTTTTATAATTGGCGTACAAAACCTAATTAGCAGCCTTTTGTTAAATTATAATATAATACCAAACCCTGCTATGATTATGTAAGAAAAGACAGGAAAACACCAATACACTCTATGGCCGTGTATCCACCCTAGGAACTTCACCCAGGGACTAGGAACCTTTGCAGGTACTCGTGCAACATTTATTCTAACCCCCGAAAGGCTCGGGGGAGTACTTAACAAAAGTACAGGGGCTTTGGGGAGGGGCTTGTAGCGCTGAACACCTCTGATTGGTCGAGTACAAAAAAAGACGGTTCAGCCATTTCAACTCCGCAGCAGCAACGTGACAGACTTTAGGCCGCAGGGAAATGGCTGACAACAAGGGGCTGCAGGAACCCATGTGCCCCATGGGCCCCAGGGCCTCAAGGCTGCGGGTCATGGCGGTGGAGCCGTGGCGGAACAAACACCTTGTCCAGGTGATAGACGTCATCCTGGTCCCGTGCCTCGGCATCAGGGTCAGCCATGGCGTGCAGGAGCAGCTCTGTTATCCTGGGGCCCTCGGGGCCCGACAAGCCTGCAGCGACGTGAAGGGGATACAGGCCCTTCCACTGCAGGCATACACACACACACACGCACACGCACACACACACACACACACACGCACACACACACACACACACAAACACACAACTCGACTCCTCAGTGGGATTACGCAGTGATTGTTCAGTGTACAAGAAATACTGGTCTGCAGAGGGGCGTGTCCTCACCTCAGAGGGGAGGGGTTACCTCACCTCAGAGGGGAGGGGGGTGTGTCCTCACCTCAGAGGGGAGGGGTTACCTCACCTCAGAGGGGAGGGGGGTGTGTCCTCACCTCAGAGGGGAGGGGGGTGTGTCCTCACCTCAGAGGGGAGGGGTTACCTCACATCAGAGGGGAGGGGGGTGTGTCCTCACCTCAGAGGGGTGTTTCTCACCTCAGAGGGGAGGGGCCTGTCTGTGGAGGAGAGGTCTACAGAGGGGTGTGTCCTCCCCTCAGAGGGGAGGGGTTACCTCACCTCAGAGGGGAGGGGCCTGTCTGTGGAGGAGAGGTCTACAGAGGGGTGTGTCCTCCCCTCAGAGGGGAGGGGTTACCTCACCTCAGAGGGGAGGGGTCCGTCTATAGAGGGCTGTGTCCTCAACTCAGAAGGGAGGGGTTACCTTACCTCAGAGGGGAGGGGTGTGTCCTCACCTCAGAGGGGAGGGGTTTCCTCACCTCAGAGGGGAGGGGCCTGTCTGTGTGAGGAGAGGTCTACAGAGGGGCGTGTCCTCACCTCAGAGGGGCGGGGCGTGCCCTCACCTCAGAGGGGCGTGTCCTCACCTCAGAGGGGAGGGGCCTGTCGGTCTGCGCTCCACGCTGCAGCAGAGCCCGGACGGCCTCCACGTGCGCGGCCTTGATGGCGAGGAACAGAACAGGCATGGGCAGCCTGGAGGCGTTGGGGTCGGACCCCCTCTCCAGCAGCAGGCTCAGGGTGCTCCAGCGAGCGCGGTGCCTGCAGACACACACACAGCGGTGACCCCCCACGCTGCACGGAGGTGGATATGTAACACTCGGATACACCGACGATAAAACAATAGGAATGAGCCTGCGTTTCAGTTCTTAATAAAGGTGGCCCTGGCACTACAAACTCAGCCGCTGCACGTTCAGTTAGCTTTTTTATCTGCGCCAGTTGTTTCGCAAAAGGTATTGACGTCTATTTAGTGTCACGTCTAAAGTCGAGGGTTGGGGACGAGGGTTCCAGATGACCTCCATGGTTCCTAATCGGCAGAAAGCAGAGAGAAGGCCCTCACTCCGTCTTCATGGCGGCCATCCTGCGGAGGGTCTCGTGGCTGTGGGTTCGAGCGGGGACTCCGATGTGACTCAGCGCTTCGGCCGTGTGCTGCATCCCGTCCTCGGTCACCGGGACGAAGAAGCTCTCCAGGGACTGCGCCGAGTTAAAGACCGGACGGTCCGCATTGTCCCAGAACCGCTAAACGACAGGGGGACGTTCGTATATATATATATATAATTAACATCATGAGATGCACCTGTGATTGACCCTTCCATTACACCTCTGTGATAAAGGCCCATACAGCAGTGTTGCCAGATTGGACCCGATTTCCCACCCAATCTGGCCCAATCTGGCAACACTGCCATTCAGTGGCACAGGCTAGCTGCACTCAGTTAGCGGTCAGAACCTCCGCGCTTTGTACCTCAGCACCTGCTGGCAACGGCCCTCCTCTGGTAGCCCTGGCTCCACCCCCTCGCCAGATGACACTGCCCAATGGGATGTGGCCGTCCAGCACTTGGAGAGAGCGGAGCTGCCCTGGGACCTCCTCTCCCCCCTCCGACTCCGCGACGCTCCCCCGCTGGCTGTCCTCCGGTGTGCTGCTGGCTGAGTCTCCGTGCTGCTCGGTGATCTCCGGGTCAGCCCTGGGGGGGCTGTCGGCTGGTGGCGGCGGAAGCGTTGCCTCCTGATACACAGAGAGGAGGACGTTGATACGTCTGGTGTTCAGTGTTATTGAAAAGAACTGTAATGTGCTAAAATTGCATTGGCCATTTAGGTGATTGAAATGAATGACGTGATTCAGCTATGCAGAGTCTGGGTCATGCGTGATGGTCGGTGGACACGAGACAATCTTGTGTCCTGCATTTCCATTTGGGTAGCTTATGCAACATGGAAATGAAAAAGAGGAAGCAATAGAAACCAACTACATACACACTTATTTCCCTTTACATTTGAATACCACAAATATCACAGAGGATATTAACAATGACGCAAATTATTTTGCGGACTGTTAGTTTGATTTTAACCGACTTGATTTAAAATGAGTCGCCTCATCTGATCATGGAGAGGTGGTACAGTTGACCTTATTCCCTGTGGGTTGGGGCCTATGTGGCAGACAGTGGGCGTTTTATTTTATATGGTATCTACCTGTTCTGTGGTCAACAGGGTGGGGGGTATTGCCTTCTCGGCCAGGGTGGTGTGAAGGGACTGAAAGGGGTAGTAGAGGACATGGCACACTGCGAGTGCGTTCATGCCTTCGCAGTTCAGGTGATCGATGTCAGCGCCCGTATCGAGCAGCAGGTGGATGATCGCATCGTGGCAGTTAACCTCAGAAAAAAAAAACAGCATGGACAATTAAATAAACCATAAGTAATACAACAATCGTGCAGCTCTAAAGTGTAAAGGGTTTACCGTAGCAGCCGTGAGTGCAGTATGGCCGCGGGCATCGCTGACGTCGGGGCTGACCCGTCGGGTTCGAAGGATCCGGTTGACCTCGTGGCAGTCGCCCTCACCGGCCCTCTGGATCAGCAGCTCTGAGCTGAGCTCCAAGGGCCCCTTAGGGCCAAACGGGCTCCTGGAGAGAGACAGGACGGCACTCACGTCCCAACACAGTCGCACTGTCTCTAGCCTGGCACACACACACACACACACGCACATGCACACACGCGCACACACACAGTTACACACACACACACACACACACACACACACACGCACACGCACACACACACAGACACGCACACACACACACGCACACACACACACGCACACACACACGCACACAGACACGCACACACACACAGAGACACACACACACACGTGCACACACACACACACAGACACGCACACACACGCACGCACACACACACAGACACGCACACACACACACACACACACAGACACGCACACACACGCACACACACACACACTTTAAACTAATCCACAAATAAACATGTTGAAACTTGATATGATTGTTAATTTCAAGTACCTCATTAAGGTCATTCTTTCTAAAAGTTGACGTTTGCTGAACTTAACGGAACCTCTACACCGAGCGACATTCACCGCAGCGAACAAAAGTCATGAACGCTAACAACACCGTGTTCATCCAAACTGAAACAGCACGAGGGTGGAACTGCAGGATGGCTGGCGGTGGACCCCCTCCCTGCTGCCCCCCCCCACCTGTGTCTGCGGATGTGGGCCTGCATGCGGAGCTGCCAGGGCAGGGTGGGGGCGGGCGCTGGCTCCGCGTCCGGCTCCCATAGCGCTCCGGAGAAGCTGCGGTCCAGCTCCCTCCGGAAGCCGGCGGGCAGGGGCAGGTGGTCCCCGTCGGCGGAGTAGTACTCCAGGCCGGGGGGCCGGGCCAGGCTCACCCCGGACAGCCGGGCGGCGCAGGGGGTGTCCTGGGGGTCCTGGGGGGAGCATTAGCTTTGTTTGTTAGCATTAGCATCATTCAAACACCTCATTTCTACGTTAGGGTTACGTTGGTACACACGTTCACGGCGGAGTCAACCAGGCAGGGCGACAGCCTCCCAACTGGGAGAGGTCTTGCTCAGGGACACCTCGATACTCCACTAGGAGGAGCCGGGGATCGAACCGGCGACCCTCCGGTTACCAGCCAACCCGCTCTGCCTCCTGAGCGACTGTCACCCCCTCATTTGACTAAACGTCGATGTTAAACGATTGACTGTGCTAAGTGAGAAACAACATGAGGTGTCAAACTGGTGAAGGCGACCACAGGAAACATAACATAGCTGAAGGAGAAAGGCTCTTCTAAGTGGGGTCAACTCAAGAGTCCATAAAGTCAAGTGGGTGTTTATGGCCCAAGCTTACCTTGGAGACTGGCTTTGTAGCAGTAGACAAAAAAAAAGGCTGAGGAGGAAAGGGCAGAAAAATGAAATGAAATGAGATGCCTGGTGGGTAAAATGATTGGGAAAATTATGGTTGTAAAAGTTAGGGTTAGGGTTAGGGACTAGAAAGTGTGCTTGAATATGGACAAAATGAAAACCTATACATGTGATTTTATAAACAAAGATAATATGTATCTGTTGTTCAATATTTATCTTATTCTATGAGATCGTTTAAGTAATCAATACTGTTGATAATGAGCGTGTGCATGAAAATAAAATACACTACAATACCAAACATGAATTCCAAACTGTCAGTGTATTAAATAATATAGAAAGTGTATCCCCTCTTCCCAGATGGTTGGGGCCAAAGCTTTACTGTACCGTGGTCAGGGGGTCTATAGCACCAGGAGGAGGAAGGCTCATATAGGCAGCATACTCTGGGAAGCTGCTTAGGCTGAAGCCCCCTTCCAGGGAGGTACAGAGCCTGACCAGGTGCTCCCCACGCCACAGACCCACGTCCTGACGGCCGTCAGGGTAAGTTAACACACCTGGGCCAAACTTCTGGTGAGCATGGTACAGGCCCTGGAGAGGAGAGGAGGGGAGGGAAGGGAAGGGGAGGGGAGGGGAGGAGGGGAGAGGAGAGAGGACAGGAGACGAGGAGAGGAGGAGGAACGAGAGGGGGGAGAGGAGAAGAGAGGAGAGGAGAGGAGGGAGGGGAGGAAAGGGGGAGAGTGGGGGGTAGAGGAGAGAGGGGAGAGGAGAGGAGAGGAGAGGAGGGGATAGGAGAGGGGGGAGAGGAGAGGAGAGGAGGAGAGAGGACAGAAGACGAAGAGAGGAGGGGACGAGAGGAGGGGGGGACGAGAGGGGGGAGAGGAGAAGAGAGGAGAGGAGGAGAGGGGGAGAGTGGGGGGAGAGGAGAGAGGGAGAGAGGAGAGGAGAGGAGAGAGGGGAGATGGAAAACAGAATGAAAAACAAAAAAACAAAGAATGTGAAGAGGTGGAAAAAAGAAAGAAAAGTAAAACGTTTCCTGAATCCTTCCATACACATTGTGTCCGGATCCATACCTGAAAGCTGGATCCATCAGGGAACTCCTTCCTTCCAAACCCTTCCTTCTTGTTGAGGTAGAACTTGCCAGTAAACTTGTGGCCTGAGGGCCAGCTGTAAACCCCTTCACCATGGCGGTAGTCTCTATAAAACGCACCCTCATAATACTGCACACAAAAACACAGGGAGGGAACGGCCAGGCTATGTATTACAGGGAATCCATCAACTAATACTGGAGCCTAGAGGAGATAGTTGTAGTGAGTTGCTATTGCAACCACCTCCATCAGTTTCCGAACAATGAAGCTACATATCTATCTTCCTGGTTATCGCACAGAAAGGTCAGGCCTATTAAGATATGTAATTCATTTATGATTAAACAGCAAACATTTTAATTTGAGTGTAGCTTTGGGTAATTATAAAATCGGTAACTTCTGCTGTTATGGGTCAATGATTGTCCATTGCAAAAAAAAAAGAAGGTGTTTTACTTAATTACTTAAGGGTTAAAATAAGCGAAAAACAACACTACGGTATGGGCAGATCTAGCAAGAAACCCCAAGATAATCTCACAGCAGAAGTTAATCAGTTCATTAAAATTTGACGGCTTTTGATGGTGTTTTTGTGGTTATTTACAGTGTCCAACTCCGGCCAACTGTTATTTAAACATTACATATTTTACAGCGTCGCAAAACTAGCTTCAAGGTTGGAGTTATTTATGAAACAACATGAACAGAACGTGTCTTGGACGGTCTGGGTCTTCAGAGTGGAGACCAGACTGGTGACCAGACCTTACCTCTCCGTTCCTCCAGGTGAACCGGCCCGGGCCGTGTCTCAGACCGTTCAGGTACTCCCCTTCATACCTGGATCCGTCGGGCCACTCCTGCACCCCGTGGCCCTGCCTCATGTCGCCCCACATCGGACTGGTCCACTTCGTAGGCCAGGGTCCGCCCTGGTCGAGGGGTTCACCGCCACCGCACTGGGACAGCATTTCAGACGGGATCTTTGTGGCAGACCGAAGCGATCAGGGCTTCAGATTCAGGACGGGAGAGGTCGTTGGGACTAAAGTTCCCGACGGCTGGGTTCACTGTCATGGCTGGTTGTCCTGACAACCGCCCTTTTCCCTCCTCGCTCTCGTTCCTCGATTCCTCGGAGCATGTCAACAGTGAGCCGTTCTCAGGGAAACGTGTCATACCGGAGCCCACATACCCTTCCCGGGCAACAAACGACCGGGCAACCGACACGGCCTTCAGCGAGAACCGATATCATTTACATTTAGGGGGTTTTGCTGACGCTTTTATCTAAAGCGTCTTACAACCAATCATTCACACATTCACTAAACGACGGCGGAGTCAACCACGCAGGGCGACAGCCAGCTCGTCAGGAGCAGGGATCGAACCAGCAACCTTCTGGTTACCAGCCAACCCGCTCTACCTCCTGAGCTCGGCCTACGTTTTAAGGCCGAGAACGTACGCTTGTTGGTATTATAAGGCGATTTATGTGTGGTGCTGGATCTCGGTGTGATGGTGAATGGTTCTTCCCTCACTGAAAGGGAGAGTGGGTCACGGACTGTGAGCACGCCTCTATAGAGCCACTGGAGGGCGGCCACCTGTGGTGTTCTGTCACTTGACCCCTTTCCTCCTGTCATCGAGATAGAACACAACGAGAAGGATGTGGCCTTTTTTTTGGATCCATTTCAGTACGTCCTGGCATTTGAACTGCAGACATGTGATGTTCACCACTCTATGAAAAATGAGCGCTATGTATATTTGGTAAACAGAGGACGAAGGAGAGCGCATGTGGGGAACATAGGACCCTTTGACATGTCCCATCATGTCCCATATACACCTGGGGACGTAGGAATGTCCCCATTTGCCTGCCTCATGCAAATGAAATGAGTTACGACATTGTTTCGTATATAATTTAATGAGATACACATTGTTGAATTAAATTGAAGCATTCTTCCTCCATTCGGCCTGCGTTCCGTTCAACACACCTTCGATATGAATCATGACTTTACTCTGCCAACAGGACCATCGCATCAGCCTCAGTAATTGATAGGAATTGTAAAATACCATTTTGAACACTTCATTAGTTGTATTAGCGGTTTGTCAGCTGTTCAATTCTAAAAGAAAAGTAAGTAATTTACGATCATTTCTACAGACAAAATGATTGCGATAGTAATATAATCTGATCTAGTAATCTAGTTTATAGACATTAAAGGCCTGGCAGGGTGTCGCTGGGCATCAGTGCTCACTTATGTACATTAGCCCAGTGCCCCAGCGCCTCAGACGTCTGTCGTCACAGGACATCTGAACACTTCTGGAGGCACAGAGAGAGGCGGCGGCGGCGCGCTCCTCAGGTGTGGTTCTCACTGATAGTGAAGGTCTCCATTGGCCCCTGGCTCAGGGCCTTGATGTCCTCCAACAGGGCGGTGGGGGTCAGGATGTGGGAGGAGCCTGGGGTCACCATGAACCAAAGGGACACAGTTCAGCATTACGTCACCCAATGCACATCACATGCACAGCAGGAGGAACTGCAAAGGTACGTTTGTTGAAACACGCACACTGGAACGCTGAGACAAATTCCTACTTTGTTGGCATGAATGGCAATAAATGATTGGTGTACATGCTTTTGGAGTCGGTGCCTTTTGACACTTTGATTACCATACTTTTTTTTTGGACAGGTTACAGAAGAATCATTCAAATAATGAAAAAGTTATGTTTAGATAAATCAAGCAAGTCCGGAAAAAACATGTATTTCTGAGCAACTCCATATCGATAGGAAAGATTCCAGATATGAACCGAGAGCACGAGCAGGACTCCAGCGGCTCTCTCTACAGCCCCGGCCTACACTGAGAGCGTTCAGCCAGGTCGTCTTCAAGAGGAGGCAGAACCCGGCAGAGGGGTCCACCATAGAGGGGTGTGGTGTGCGCTCTGCTCACCGATGATGACCTGGCAGGACTTGACGGCCTGGGTGACCTGGTAGGCACAGCGGGTCTCCGAGTAGCACATGCCTCCGATGACGAAGACGATGAGGCGTGCACCGCCTCGCCTGTCGTCCAGAGTGCTGGCCTTCTGCTTCTGACGGGCGCTGCATCCGTCACAGAGCAGAACGAGGGGATGATATACATAGACGTTTTTAAATATGACGTCTACATCCTAATGGTTTCTACAAACTTTTCTTTTAATTATTTACATTTTGTACCATCTAAAGCCACAGCAACAGCAGAAACAACAGATCATGTAATGGTTGATTATATTGTGTGTAGTATTTCTGATATTTTTGTAATTAGTGCCGAGTCATGCGTTACTCTGCGAGGCCCCAATCTTGTCATTTGTCCATAATATTTACTGCCATGACCGGGGATTCAACATCAATGTTTGGGGTCTGTTAACTAATGGTTAGTGGAGTGTGTTTCGATGCAGGGGGGGGATCGAGTACATCTGACGATTTTGACAATTTAGAAAGCACAACTTAACAGGTGAAGTGGTAAGATTTGAGTATTTTGCTATCATTTGAGTAACCTGGTCCTACCAGACTCTCATACTTCATTTCATTTGTACAGAGTCTGGACCTACTCAATTGACAAACGTTAACTCACTGGAAGGCGGGTGTCTGTTGAAGTTTAAAACTATTGGATCTGCCTGGTGCCACTCTGGATCTGCCATAACCAATCGCTAACGCTTGGCCGGGAATCACGTTGCGCGCAGGCTAAACAAACCAAACACTGTGCGTGAAGATGTCAACGAGAGCTGACTTTAACGTCATTGTTCTCAGCCGCTCCCTCTGTTCGCTGATTGGACGCAGAAAATTTAGACGGAGAAAACACACTAACATACCGCAGGCCCAGATGTAGTACTGAAGGGAAATTCAAATTGAGCGGAAGTACTTAGGCGAGCGGAGCCAGGCTATCATTTGAGTGCAATTTGGTAGGAATGCTATAGCCATCAGCCAGCCATAAGCGAGTGAAACTTCTTGTCATCTCTTATGGTGCATTGTCCACCTGACTCTGTACTCTGAGTCAATCCACACCGTGTGAACCCACCTGACTGCCCCAGATCCATTCCAGGTGGCAGGACACTCTGATTGGTGTGGCCATTCTTTGGTGTCCAGCTTGTTCTCTACAGCGTCCTGGACACAACACACAGCACCATTTGTTAACCGCTGTGTGAGACTAAATCCCTCATGTCACTGATATCGACAGTGAAAATATAGTGCATCCATCGTTTATGAAATCCATCCACAATTTATGAATCTATTTATTGTCTTTCATAGCTTGCATGGAAACAAGGTCTCATGCCCACTTTTTAAGGATAGGCTGTACATACTGCCAGTGAACGTCAGTGCATTTAAGTATAAAGTGAAAGCCTCCCATGGCTGCTGAACCTTCTTGCATCCCTTATCCCCTCCGGCCCAACTGACCTCCATCACGTCCTTGATGACGGGGGTCCACCGCGAGAGGTTGTACGTCTCCTCCGGGCGCTCGCGACGGCTCGGCTTACGCGAGAACAAACTTGGCTGAAAAAAGTAATCAGGAAAGCAAGGGCGAAAGAAAATTAGAGTTATGAAGGGCACATGGATTGAGCGGGGTGAAGCTGGGTTCTGTGGTGAGAACGGCTCTCTCTTACCGCCGAGATGATGTTGACCCCCAGCTCCTTCCAGTTCAAGATGAACTCCCTCTCCTTCTCTATCTTCACATTCTGGATGAGTTTGTTCAGGTTCTCTTCTGTTGTTCCTGTCAACGATACACGCATAAAAAAAATTCAGATATCGCATGGCTTCCAGCAGCTTTGGGAAACGAACATAAAATAGTAATGTAGCACAAGTTCAACAAAGGAATGCATGGAGCAGCAGAAAAATTAAGTCAAACTTGTGCCATAAACCAAGCCTCTTTTTACAGATCAGTTTATCAATAAACAAAATCAAAGTGTGACCTGGAGCTAAAAAGGTCCAAGTCTGCCGTATTTAATCGTGACAGTAAGTCAGCTCTCTGTAGCTCTGGATGTCTTACAGTCTGAAATTAGCGCAACAGAAGACTCTTCTGGCATGTGATTTTTTATTTTTATTTAGGTTATATAAGGCATGTCAGTGGAAAGAGTGTGTCAGTATAGTAGGGCTGGGTAAAAATATCGATTCATCAATGCAATGCAATTCATTTGTTCTTGATTCAGAATAATTTAAAAAAAAAGAAGCATACTCAGTCATTGTAATCTAGAACCTAGTATGTCTAAATTTCGCACTTTTACATTTGTCCATGTTATGATTATTAATTTTATGCTGCAAGTTTAGCTCAGGCACAATACTATACATTGTTTTATTCCAATACTATACAATGATGTATTCCCTTTTTGCTAATTAAAGCACAATGAAATGGTTAATTCATTTTGGGGTCACTTTGTTCTAAACCAATACAAATGACTAAAATACCTAAATAATATTTATTTATTCCTAAATAATATTTTAAAAATACCTAAATAATATTTAGGTATTTTTGTCATCTGCACGTATTATTGAATCGATATCGAGGCAATTGGATCAATATCGAATCTTGCCCTGAAGAATCTGAATTGAATTGTGAGGCACCTGGCCTTCCCTACGGTGTAGTGCTGTTGAGTGGAAGAGGCTCACCGCTGAGGCTGAAGATGTAGAGCAGCACCGCCCGGATCTTATCGTGCGTGCTGTGGTTGTGCAGCAGGACGGGCAGCAGGGTCCTCATGGGGTCCTTCACCTTCACGCCCTCCACGTCAGAACCCACCGCCAAGTCCTGCATGGGAGCAGACACACACACACACACACACACACACACACACACACACACACCTCTGGATCAGCCTGAGCCGAGATCCACAGGCCCCTAGGGCCAAACGGGCTCCTGGAGAGAGACAGGACCGCACCCACGTCCCAACACAGCCGCACTTTCTCTAGCCTGGCACGCGGGCACGCACACGTACACACACACACCTATTCTTTTGTTGATGGGACAGGACCACATGACGACCGCAGAGATGGTATGTCACAGTGTGGGTGTTTGGAGGACAGAGACAAACCTGTTCGGCTTTGCAGAGTTTCTCCACGCTCTTCTGGTATTGGTTCATGCAGTCCTCAGCCAGGTGCAGATGGACCGTTTTCTGCAGTAGAGACAACAGTGATCTCATACTGAAGGAATGGAATCATCATCATCCCCCAGTGCTATTCCATCAACCTTGTGGTCAATGTTTCCTGTAGATTTCTAGTCAAATCTAAAGAGAACCATGACCCAGAGTTGAAATGATAAATAAAACTCGCATTGGCAATTTAGTTACTTCCTTAAAGTAGTAGATTCTGCTTTGGAATGATGTAAGCAGGATATTGAGAGACGGGTTGATGAAAACACATTGATGATGTCATACCTGAGCCATTTGTTTACGGAAGGTGGGCATCTTCTTCATCAGTTGTGATAAACCGTTTATTGTGATCTGAGAAAAAAAAAAAAAATCCTCTGAAATCCAAATAATAACTCAGTTAAAAACAAGATATGGAGTTTGGAAAATATAGATAGAGATGGATAGTTCTATCTTAATGTAAGAAAAATATATATTGTATATGATGTGACGATCAGTCGATAATGGGACGAATCAGCTTCAACCATGCAAATTCTTATCTCCGGGCACCCCTTAACATAACATTGACATTTTACCTTGTCATCCGGTTGTTTCTTACGGGCAGAGATCTCTTTTACCAGCTTTGGGATTTGTCTATGAAGAAAAAAAAACAGAATCTTTCATATATGGAACATTCAACAACATTTCAGTCTTGGCCTGCTTTATGTATTCATCAATTATGAAATGATGGCTATTGAGTTTATTTGCTGGCTTTATATGCATATTATTACAGCCATTATAGCCACTGTATTTCAGGCTCATGATATTGCCCTTCCATTCCCCTTTGCGTTTTCAATAGACAGAACAGAAAAGACATGCTTAAAAACCCCTATCGTGAAACTCACTCTGTGACCTCAGCGATGTGCCTGTGCCTCAGTTTAACCCACAACATGTCGTCCTCATTCAGCAGAACCTCCTTCTCTGAGCCATCTTTAGACTTGTACCTGGACGCAGAAGAAATGCAAGAGGAAGCAGTGATGCCTGCTTTAACGGGGTGAATGAGGTTAATGAAGAAATTCTGCTCATCTGCAGCATGAACAGATGTAATGTAGAGATCGAAGTGGTAGCCATTTCCTACTTGTAGGTCTCATTTTGAATGTCAATGAGATCGTAGGCCATGGCCTGGTAGGTGAGCTCGTGGAGGATGGGACTGACGGGGTCGAAGCCTCTCTCCACTATCAGCAACTGGGCCTGCGTCTTTTCCTGTTGCAGTCAAAGAAATATACAGGCCAAAGTCACCATGATTAGTGAGCAGGAATGATATCCAGGTGGACGTCAATGCAAGAAGTATCTTACATTTGGTAGTGAGATGGCCCATATTGTGCTAACTTGATAGAATATAAGCTACCTCTAGCTTGCACATTTAGGATAAATTAAGTTGCACACTTCTTTCCACGTCATGTATTAATAAAACGTGTGCCTGGCTTACCTGCTAAAACCTGAGGGCAATAGCTGTGAGTGCTTCCTGTAGGCCCATTCCAATTTATATTCTAAACATTTTGAAAGTAATAGAAAAAACAGAATCACCTTTTTCTTGCCAGTTTCATCCAGCTCATAGTGCGCGGCCAGCTTGTTGTCCACTAACTCTGCTAAGGCCTTGGTGTTCTCCATGTTGCTTTCCCTGACAACAACAAAAAGATATTAATGACAGTCAACAGAATGCCCTAATTGTAATTGTTAGAAAGTCATTGTTTTCAATAAATACGTGCAATAATGCTGTCGCACTTAAAAATGTAGTTAACTAAAAAAAATTATAGTTTGCTGTGGGTACGGTAACACTTCAGCCAGCAGAATGTCTCCATCTCTGGGACCTTCGAGGGGTAAAACGAGAGGTTGAGATCCTTTTCCAGCTTACTTCTTATATCGGACCCCCGGGTATTCTCCCAGTGTGGCGCACAAAGTGACGATCTGGTCCGCCAGGGTCTCCAGTGTCTTCCTTTTGTCCTGACTGTGGGGGCTGTAGATACTCCGGAAAGCCCCAGGATTGTCACAAGTGAACACCTGATCAGAAAGAGGGCAGGGGTTTCACTAGATCTTATTGGGAGTCCAACCAGAAAGCTCAGCTTGCGAGAAGGAATCTATTGAATCCTTCCTGGAAGATTCATAAAGATGTGCATTGTATTGCAAAACACAAAGCTAATTAGATGGAAAATGCTATAACTTCCTAGTGGTTCTGAGCTGTGTGCCATTGCTGTATTATCAGTATTTTGGTCTCGCTTTAAAATAATTTAATAAATGTTATGGTCATATCATGTGTTCTTTTTATCAAAACACTTGTTGTGTTTCACAATGACTTTCAGTTGGGCCTCGGATGTGGCGGTGATTGAGTTTTGAATATGGGTGTAGCCTTAAATCGTCTACAAACTGAAGCCAATCAGACTCACAATTGAAGTGACGCTTTTGCTCTCTTCACTCCTTCCATTCCGGTTGAAGGTAAAGCAAAAATAGGTGATAGTCAAAAACCTTACGTGCAGATTTGTGTGAATATGTAAAAGATTTCATTTTTGAACATCATTATTCATTCTACGCTTTCCTAGGTCATGGCCATTGTTTATTAAATTCAGAAGAATGTGGTGTCCCTTGTTCGCTGTGAACTGAAACTCCCCCTCACTTCCCCCCTAGTGCTGACTGCTCCTATCATTTGTTACGAGTTGGAAGAGGCTGTTAACAGGCTCGAGGCCAGACGGATCAGCATACAGAAACAGAGTATATTTATCATAAAAATAAAAGATATAGTGTCAGTCTTTATAAACACGAGCAAAAGAAAACGTAATAATGATAGGGCAAATAGGAGCCAAACTTACTTGAGCTTCGTAGGGCAGAAAGGACATGTTGATTTCTTTCACCACACGAATGTACTTAGCACAGTACAGCTTCATGTTGTTGAAGAGATCATCAGGGCAATCTGTTGGTTGAAACAGTCAATATATGCTCTCAAAACAATAATTTACAAAGAATAAATATACAACAATTAATATGAATAATCCTATTAAGATTTAAGCCAGCTTTTACTTACAGTCAGTGAAATATACATATGCCGCTTTATACTTGGGCTTCAGCTTGAAATCTGCAATAAATGCATCCACGCACTACAAACAAAAAGGGGGACAAGAAACATTTAACCATGGACAATAGACAAAAATGCTAGAATAGAAAAGATAAAAAATTGTGAAATAGCAAAATAAAAAGTCCTTCTAATTTGTAGAATGTAACCTTTGAGGTTGGTGACATAAAGTAGATGGCCTTCATCTCTGGAACGGGCTCTCTGCTTTTGTACAGATCCTCCACAACTGAGAGAAAAAGGTTGTTGTCTCAACACAATGAACAAAGAATCTGAGAAACACACTTCAAGGCAATCAGTATAAACCACTTTAATCGAATATCATTAGCAATGAGCTCTTTTTTGGGAGTTTTACAGAAAATAAATGTGTTTTTCAAAGTGCTTTGTAAAAATGGTTTTAAACTATAGATCATAATGCCTCTTAAATAAAACATTTGAGAGGAAGTAATAACCGGGGTTTGGAGTTGGAGGGAGTGCTATTCTCCTGAGGCTCTGATATGAAAGACTGGCCCGTGTTCAAGTTCAATGAGAAACACATGCGCCTGGATTGCTTACTTGTTATTCCCTCCGCCATTAGGTCTGACATTTTGCAACATGACGACACCAGTTTGGTGGTGAAGGGGTCCAGAATCAGAATCTGTAGGAAATGGGACGGGAAAAATGGAATCATTATACTGATTCTGCGACATGCACTTTTTAAATACTTAAAAAGCTGGATTGGGTAGAACATAGTGGCATCTAGCAGAAAAACTCAATACATATAACCGGTAGCAATAATCGTAGGTCTTTGATAGATAACCGATTGTTATTGGTTGAACTGATGTATTCAGTTCAACTGATGTATTCTGCAATCTGAGCCCTCACCGTTAGATGAAACCAGATTCTACACGCTGGACATTTAAGCAAGGGACATTTGAGTAATAATGACATTAGTCATATTATGATGAATGAAGATAGAACAAAATAAAAACGGGTACTCAACTACTAAACTTTTGTGCGGTATAGGTTTTAGCATTCGAGCTGTCTGATGAATAAATGAGAACATAATTGGTTTACTGGCTCATGTATAACAGACCAGGGAAGCCCATAACGAAAGAAGTGCACTTAAAACGAAGTGAAATTGAAACGGGAAATGGACGGACAGCCGATGACCTTATGAACTTGTCGGAAAAAAAAACCAGCACCCTACCTTCCATATATCGGGCTTTCTGCAATCAGCAATGATAGTATCCTTTAGTTCTACAACGGGGACATAGACAGTGATTCAAACGTGATGAACGAGCCGCTTTGTTATCTTTAATATCATTATATTAATGTCATTATATTGTAAAAAACGCTTTGATCATACTGGGAATTGCTATTAATTCAGACTGTTTGACATGAGAGGAGAATCCTGCTGCTATTGCCTCAAGAATGCGAGCAGCGATGTGTAGCCCAAGGCTATAAAGAAGGTGTCGTGCATGAAGGCTATAATCATTACAATTATAATATAGAAGGACTCCACGTTTATATCGAATGCATCACTTTATAAACATGTTTTTCCGTAGCGTAAACAGAGAAACATTCGGGTGTAATCTCAATTACATTTCGTGAAGTCAAAACCGGGTGATATATATATATATATATAAAAGATCTTTACGGATAGCATAATCAACGGAATACGGCGGTGGAAGATCATTATACGTACAGAACAGTCCGATAAACTTACTTTGCCAAACTATTCTCTTTAGTCCGTGTTCTGAACCAGACGCCATCTTGACTCTCCCTTCCTGTCTGTGGCGTCCTCCGAGTCTGACGTCATCTGAGTCTGACGTCATCGCTGTCAACAAGTCAGCCAAACACGCAGTTCTTTTTAAGAGCGACGAAAAATAATTGCAGGGGTGGGCAATTATTTTGAACGTATAAAAATATAACGTTTCTCGTCAGCACGAGAGCCACGAGAAAGTACTAGAAAACCTACGCATATCACTGGCAGTGTGTGTGTGTGTGTGTGTGTGTGTGTGTGTGTGTGTGTGTGTGTGTGTGTGTGTGTGTGTGTGTGTGTGTGTGTGTGTGTGTGTGTTCAGGGCCGTAGCACCTAATTCTGGGCCCTGTATACAAGAGGGGCCCAGAATTCCTCCTACCAGCCCCTGGGCAGAATTGTTGAGGGGGGGGGGAGCAATTGTTGACGGGGGTGCGAGAACAATTGTTGACCGGGGGGTAGAGAACAAAGTCACTGAAGTCAGGTGTAATGGCGCGTTCACACCCCTGGGAATTAGGGGGAAAACTTTTTTGCGACGTCGGAAAATTCTCATGAACGACACCTAATGACGCTCTTGATTCTACTTCCGTTTGGCAATTGGGACCAGAATTTGATAACAGAGTTACCCAGTTGGTGATGTATGGTTTACCAGTGACGCGCATGAACACGGCTGAACATGAAATTGTTACCCAATATAAAATAATCAACCATCATATCACATAATTTACTATTGATTGACATTGTAACCATCTGTTGGCATAAACTTTGCTCAGTTTTAAACGTTGTGTACTGGTAAACCAGCTCTAGATAAGGGCAGCTTTCCATACAGTGGCAATACAATGTGCTTCTCATAAATTAAAGCAAAAGGATAATAGGTGATAGGCTACAAGGAAATAAAGGCGTTCGAACTTGAAACTGATCCTACTAAGTTCTGTTTAGTTCTGACTGGTTTTTATCAAATAAAAAAAACCTGCTGTGAAAAACTTTAAGATTTTCTGAAAGCAGTGCACATGAACGGTCGCTGTCGGGAACATGCATAAGCGTCAGCGTCATCACTGACGAGGTGTCTCGTTATTACCAGGGCCGAGAACACGCCTTAATCCCTGATGTGGCTATGCCCAGCACAGCTGACAGGTGTCTATCACTAAGAATGGATCTGTATCTGGACTCGTTATATTTATCAACGAAAAGTTGAATGATATATATTGCTATTCAACCACATGCTCCTGATCCACAAGCAGTTTTCACAATAAAAGCCCCTCTCGCGTGTTTTCGGATATTTAACTGCACTGTAAAAACGAAAACTTAAAATTGTTGGTCTCATTATGATTTCTGTGTAAAATGAATATAAAACATTAGGTATCCATGTCAACTGTGCAATGCAATTTAATCCAACCAACAATGTTGAGTTTTGGGTCAAGAGTTACTGTAGTATCTTTGTTAGCAAGACATACGGGTTTAAATCAGACTGTATGAGGCTGGGCCAACTACGGTGGACATGCGCATTTCGAAACTTTGGGAAAAAAAACGGGGTTTCCTAACAGAATCTTCAGGGGTTTCACCTACAATCCTGACCTGCACGTCGTGGGTCACACTCCATGTTGGATTAGCTTTCTCTGATGGTGAGTATTTCCTCAAATAAACTGTTTAAGTTAGTCTGTATTGTTGTTAATGTAATTGTTTTGGCTACGCGTGTAGTCACACGTTTATTTTGAGGCTTTGGAGATTGTTGTTAACGTTATATTAGCTAGGAAGCTAGCTAGCCAGCGTTAGCCCTCGGTCAAGGTTGCTAGGTCCGCGGTTTTACCGCCGAATTGGGCTATCTAATGTTGTCTATCAGTGTCACTACAAAGCAATATTTTATTTATGATAATATACTGTATCATATTTCATGAGGCCATTTTAGGACCTACGGTAAAAAGAAATACTTTTTAATGCTGGCACACTAAACATTTATGGTGTTACTTTATACATATTACTATACCCTTGCCAATGGTGGCAATGCTGTCGGACTTAGAAAGCAGTGTGGCTGCTAAGTTAACGTCATGTGGTCTGGCAGTGGCGTATTATGAGTTACGGTTTTGGAAGAAAATTGGGGCTAATGTTACTTTTGTGGCAGTTGGGCGGATTTTGTCACACAGACCTGGCAACCCTGCCCTGGGGACTCATCGACAGAAAGGTGCTCAGCAACGCGCAGTGTGCCTTTTTATGCATTTAGAATTGCACCAACGTGTCCACTCTGTTGCAGACTAACGTAAGTTAAATGTTGTCGCCTGTTAATGGTAAGTGATTGGCGATGTGAGCTTAGTGCCGGGCTGGGTGACGTTAGGCATCAGCCTCATGCCGGCTTTACATGCAGATGGTCGGTCAGTGTTTCCCACACATTGACGAGACTATGGCGCACCGCCATAGTTTAATTTCGGCCGCCATAGTTAAAAAAAGAAAAAGGAAAGACAAACTCAACATATGTGCAGTGTTTCCTATACATAGACCAATGTGTGGCGCAGCGCCACACAATCAACACCGAGCGCCGCTAATTGATTCTGCTTTTTTTTTTTAAAGCAATTTTGAAATATAAATATCGTTCCCTTCATTCATCTCCGCATAGCACTCTTTCTCCTGGTCGTTCTCGTTCACACACGCGCACAAGCGCGCATACATGCCAATGGTACGCAAGTACTTATTGGATCAACCCGTGTCAAGACCCGTGTAATAATTGCGATTAATGTGAAATGCGGTTATAGTTTATAAATGTATCGGTGTTAGACCCCCAGGCCGTTCTGCCGGCGATTTTAATTCGCTCTGCAGCAGAGGCTGGAGATCGGGAAGATCGGGAGGTCTCCCGGCGGGCCGGTCCACTTTGAAGTGTATTTTCAAAGTGGACCCCCTTGGATATCCGTGGCTCAGTCTCAAATTTTTGCTCTTAAAGGACAACACCACTTATGTTAAAATACAGTGTTGGTCACTTCTCTGACGAGTAGTTACTTTTTTTGGGTGGGGGGTTTCAGACATCTGATGTTGGAGTACACAGAAGGAACACATCCTGCAAGGTCTACCCCTGTTTCTTCTCGAGGATTCAGAGAAGCTCTTCAGGACATGCTTGGTGAGTACAGTCGGAGGCTCAACATTTTTAGATTTGTAGGAATGTGTTTTTTTCAGGAAACTGATCCAGA
This sequence comes from Pollachius pollachius, assembly GCF_949987615.1. Lineage (NCBI taxonomy): Eukaryota > Metazoa > Chordata > Actinopteri > Gadiformes > Gadidae > Pollachius > Pollachius pollachius. The sequence continues at coordinate 25,651,651 of NC_136940.1, forward strand.
TGACAGTCAGACAAGAGGACTCAAGATTGGTATCCTCACTGTCCTTGAAGACGATGGTGCCCCTGCCTTGCTGTCCAGAATATTGCTGTTGTGTTGGAAGAGGACATTGTCCTCACAGATCTGCCAGACCCCCCCACTGCGTTCACCTTGCTGTTTGGCCTGCTCTATGCCTTGAACATCAATTTCCCCAAAGAAAACAGGTACACCTTTTGAAGTGATCGAGACCATCTTTATGAAACTTTCCACCAACTGCACACAGTGTGTCAGGAGCCTCAAGACCAAGCTTTTACTGTAAGTCAGCTAAAACCGGACTCAAAAAGTCCTTACTATTTCTTAAAGCGATATTCAACATTTTTTTTCTTGTAATAAGCCTCTCAACCGAGATCCAGACAAGAGGATAGATGTATTTTTTTAGACTGTGTGCATTGACAAGAAACAGACTTGCAGAGATCACCCACCGCTAATTAGCTTAACTCCAATGACTGGTAATAAACGGGATTCACTCTGCTTAGTCATCAGATAAACTTTCCAACGGTGTAAACGGTCCTGTTTGCCTGAAGAAGACAACAATAAAATGTCTGTCCTTCTCCCCGTACATAGACATTTTATTTTGTTCACCTACTACTTCTTGTTGTTCTTGTGCTGTTGCTGCGCTTTACTTCCTGCACGTATTGGATTAAAAACTATCAAATCACTTGCTAATCTGACTAATAACATAACTGGGTAAATAAACATCATAACAAGCAAACCGGACCAACTTTCCAACGGTTTACACCGTTGGAAAGTTTATCTGATGACTAAGCCGAGTGAATCCCGTTTACTACCGTTCATTGGAGCTAAGCTAATTAGCGGTGGGTGATCTCTACACATCTTTTTCTTGTAAATTCACAAAGAAATGTTATCCTCTTGTCTGGATCGGGGTCGAGAGGCTAATAACCAAAAGGCTTTATGTTGCTTTTGGCTACATTCAGATGTGCATGGCAAACTTTTTTATTTTTTTTATGGGTGTTTTATTCAGTTGGATAATGCTGCCCATTTTACAATGTTAAATTGTATGCCTTTAACTGGCATTGTTTTTTTAATTTTTTTTTACATAAAACTGTGTTGTGAGCCGCACAGGTGCTTTTACAGGTTTTGCGTATTTTTATTTGACACGGCCACTTCAGATATGTCAGCAATGTTATTGCTGTTACAATTGTAATGCGCTGCACAATGACATGGTAAATATGTTTTGAATGTATTTGACCATATGTCAAACTTGTTGTGCACTTGGGTTTGCTGAATTAAGACAGCGATTCTCTGCTGCTGAAGTAGCTACATGTTGCTTGTTCTACTGCTGTCTGGCATTCAGAAATGTAAAATGGAAGTTTCCAATTATTACTTTTAATAAAGTATGAAGTAAACTTGTTTTGTATTCTTTTGAAATGCAATTTTAAATGTTATTAACTTTAATTTGAAATATTAAGCTAACAACCCTGACTTACTTTTTTGAGTTTTGTAAAATATAAAAATCTTTGTTGGTATAACTCTAACTTTTAAGTTTGTCTTAAGAAGAAAATGTAATTATACAAACAAAATATTAGTTGATGGAACTTTTTTAAAACTCAAGATCTTTTGTTGGGCTCAAAACTCAAATTGATTGCAGTAAGTTGCCTTGAAATTTTGAGTTTTCTCAACTTTTTATTTTTTACAGTGCTTACAAGCAGTTTTTACAATAGAAAGATGATATAATGAATAGGGTTAGTTTCTTGTTGACAGTGATGTCGAACTGAGCGCACTCGACACATACTGTATATATCTATATCTAGATAAAAATATCGATGTATATATGAATAGAGATCTATTTTCAATTGGACGAAAGTAAAGAAACACCTACAATACAATATAGGCCATGTCAAACACATATAACCAAATATGTACTTAATTGTTATTGCTACACACAAGTAACTGAAACATGGATGCATAATAAGAACACAAACGCCATTGGCCAGGTAGCTTGAAGTAGCTGGTATCTCTTTATGCCTCGATTGGATGCATCTCTAAAAGGGGAGGGGCTACCTGCAGGCAATGCAGTTATTTTAACCAACGCTGACTCAAATCTGCAGAAGAAAGAGGGAAACTGAACTAGTGTCTCAAGGTCTACTTTGGGAGAAAACAGCAATTCAATTTCATAGTTGGAGTAGGCTAAGTAGGCACCATGAAGTGGCTGTTCTTTTTTGCCTTTTTGGGAACGACTGCAGAGGTACAGTAATTAATTGAATTATGTAGCCTTCCAACATGTTAAAGAAAAATTACTGCTATTATTTTTATGATAATTCTTTATTATGATTATTATTGTAACTTTTATGGTCTAGAACCTTCCATTCACATGTTACAGCTTCATTCATATAGTTGTTAGTAGTCTATTAATAACCATTTCATTTTAATTTATAGATAGAAGCTGGAATAGGTACGTTGCCCATTCTTAATAAATTCCATGATTGCAATGTCAAAATAGTGCTCACAATGCAGATGTACATATTTCTTTAAGCTAGTGTACAGACCTTTAAACCACTCTCTCCCATCCAGGCATAACGGCGACAGTGTTCTCAGTGACGTCTAAGAACATGATTGTGAGATGGAGCCGGTTCCCTGACGCCACCTCGTACAAGGTCACTGTCTCCCCCTTCAGCACACCTGACGACCCCACTGCCTTCGCTCAGTTTGGCCCCAACACGGTGATGGGTTCTGTAGGGCCTCTCTCCACAAACGTCCACTATGGGGTGAAGGTAGAGGCCCTGGCGAACCAAGTCGTACTCAGCACCTCTTTCTTAGAGTCAAGGACAGGTGAGTAGGTCAATGAAGAGGCGCAATTAGCCAAACGTATTACACATGTTATGAATCAAAGAAGTAGAAGAAGAAATTTGTTTTTGCCCATTCCTCTGTTCAATCACAACCTCCATACCTTGTGAAAACAAGGGGTCAGGGCATCTCTCATCCCATCCAGAACTTAGTCGATTCAGTGAATTCGTTCTCCAGTAGGAATCCTCAATAGGCCACAATGCCATTCTGCTTCCTCCATGCGCCCTGATAACGTGTCGCCTCATCGCCACAGCTCCTCAGACGCCGGACATCGACAACGTGAAGGCGCAGGACAGCTCCACCCTTATTGTGGAGTTCACCCCCGTCAGCGGGGCCACCGGCTACCGGCTGCGTGTGGAGAACGCTCAGGGCTACTTCAGCGAGGAGTCCGTGGCCTCGTCCCCCGTCCAGATCGGCTCTCTGCAGCCCTACACCGCCTACTCTCTGAGCATCATGGCCATCAACAGTGCAGGACGCAGCCAGCCATCCTCCTCCGTGGAGGCGAGGACATGTGAGTCCTGTGGTGGATGTCTGATCCAACGGAGGAGAGCGATATTCTCCTCAAGGCTTCGTTGTTGAATCATTTTCATGGCGTTTTGGATTCACACCTTTACACCTTAACTCTTCCCTATATATAAAATATACTTGAAGCATATTTGTAGCCACCCCTGTTCTCAGTTTTACTACACATTCTTCATGACATATTTTCAAATGTATAGTTATATTTGACTATAGCTCAGACCTGTTTTTCATTGTTCTGCAGGGAAGAGAAGAAAAGCCTATGGGTGTTCCACTGTGTCTATCATATATCATCAGATCATATATCATATGATCATATATCTTCTTCCTGAATACGTTCTGGCCCTATTGTGATATGGAACAAGTGACTTGACCTCCCTCACTATGCCCACGGGCAGAACCTCGTGTCATTGCATGCTCAGGTCTCTGGAGTGGAAGGAGTGCCTAGAGGCGGCCTCTCCTGGGTCTGAATCTCTCCTGACCTTCATAACCCCCAAGCTCCCTCCGCCTCACTTCCTCTCTCACACACACACACACACACACACACACACACACACACACACACACACACAAAGACATGGCTTAAGCCTGAGAAGAGACAGGGGATCTGATGTCCCATCGGGGACACTAACATGCCACCAGCAGTTTCACTGTATTCTCTTCCTGTCCTGGTTTCTCTTCCTCTGTCAGCCACATCCTATTACCTTCTCAACCTTCTTTAGTGACCTTCCTGGAGCTTTCCCTTGAGGATAAATGACTACATTGTTCTTTATCTCGATATGTATAGACATTCAGACTAAAGGTATAGCTGAGTCACTACTATATCTTTGTAATTGACACTTATCAAAGCCAGTGCTGGTCTGATTTGAATTAACCAAGGCTTATTACCAAAGAGCAGACTGAATGTTCTTAACTACAATTACTATAATAAAATGTTATTATTTATTTCCCCTCTCTCTCTCTCAGTATTGCCTCCCCCCCAGGTGACCACCTCGTCCCCCACCAATGACAGCATCGTGGTCTCCTGGCTCCCCGTGGACGGCTCTGTCTCGTACAGCGTTACCTCGGTCCCGGCTGAAGCGTACCCCAACACGACGCTGTTGAGTCAAAGCATGATCACTGTGACCTTAACCGACCTGGAGGCCGGGACCCTCTACACCATCCAGGTCTACGCCTGGGACCAGGAGGGGCGGAAGGGAGAGGCCAGCCCGTACATCAATCAAACTACACGTAAGGACGAGGGCTAAGGAGAGGGACTAAGGGGAGTGTAAAGTGTTTGGCATCCAAGCTTGTGTGTGGAAAGATCATAGGTCATTAACAAAACAGGTGTGTTCATCAGGAGCTCAGTAGAGTGAGGGTGAGAAGGAGGGAGAGAGAGAGAGAGAGAGAGAGGGGGGATTTAGGTCGGTAAATACTTCTTATCGGCTTTCATTTGTTGTTTTCATTTAATTTGGATTCATTTGAATTACAATCAAAACCTTTTCAAAAGTGCTTATGTGATAATGCACACCTTACCTTTACACAAATCACACTGGTTAGAAGGCAAGAAAGAAAACAAACCAGAATAAGGCTTCGATGACAATTCTTATTTATCTTGCGAACAGAAGCCATATCCCTCTGGGTCATTCCTCTTGTTTGCTCATTGGATTGTGTGATGTTAACTAGCACACTGAAGTACAGAATGTTCCAGACGTTGTTCTTGTTGTCCCGGCCCTAAACAGGCCCTGCCGCCCCGGGCCCCTTCACCGTGACGGTGGAGCGTAGCCCTGGCCGGGCGTGGCTGAACGTCTCCTGGGAGCCGGTGTTCCAGGACTACGGAGCCGTTGAGTACACGGTGAACAGCAGCTTGGACCTCCAGTGTACCACCAGCCAGCTGCACTGTAGCTTAGAGCCGATAGGATGTGCGGAAACGCACGTCCTTCACATGGTCGCAGCGAACCAGGCCGGCCCCAGCGCCCCGACGGCTCCTGAGCTGTTTGTGACCTGTGAGTGACAGCGCCGCTTGACCAATCGGATGGCATATCACCATCTGGGTCCACTGAGCTCAGGAAGTAGAGCGGGTTGGCTTGTAACCAGAAGGTTGCTAGTTCAATCTCTGGCTCCTCCCAGCTGAGTGTCGAGGTGTCCCTGAGCAAGGCACTTAACCCTATCTTCTTAGGGTTGGAGGTCGCCCTGCGTGGTTGAATGAGTGTGGGAACTGTTGAAACTCGCTTTGGATAAAGGGTCTGCTAAATGCCCTAAAACTTTTTTGGTGGTTAGAAACAACCATAATCTGGGATCTGTTAATTTAAAGATAAAAACAACTATTTGATCGGTCAAATCCTAAATGATGTAAGTCGATTTATATCTAATTGATGATATATTAACTCCTTCGTTGTGGTTGTGCGGCCCCAGTTCCTTGCCCTCCACAGTCCGTGGAGGTGGAAGAGAGCGACCCGGGGAACTGCAGCTTCTCCTGGGACTCCGTGGGACTCGCCGACGGCTACCAGGGCTTCATCAAGTGGAACAACGGCGTCGAGGAGGTCTGCAACACCACGGGCAACAGCTGCCACTTCCACTGCCCCTGTGGCTTCACCTTCCTGACGTCAGTGTTTGCTTACAACCTGGCTGGTGACAGCGACCCCGGCCCCGTCTTAAACTACACCACCGGTAGGTCCCTGCGCCGGTTCCCCTTTGCTTACCCGTCAAGCCGTGTTGTTGTTGTTGTCGTTGTTGGATTTTTGCGTTCGCACAATGGTCAAGAGCATCACTTTTGTGGCGGAGCCAGGATAAAACAATTTCTTGTTATAATTCCAAATCCCCTCATTCTGCATCTTCACTGGTCCTGGTCCTGGTCTGGGGGGTCTGGGTCCACGTCTTGGGGGTCTGGGTTAGGGTTAGGGTTAGAGTCCGGGGGTGGGGGCTGGGTCTGGTTCTGGGGGGCAGCCCTTTTCGGCCTGACACACAACGTGGTCCCGCCCCCCTGGAGGGTCCCCGTAGCCCCAACACGCAGGGGGGCCTCGTGACACGCTCATGTACGGTTCAGATCAGTAACACACCGCCCTGACGTTCACACTCAACACGTCTCTCCGGGCCCGCCACAGTGCCCTGCTGTCCCGACCATGTCACCATCACCGCGGCGACCACCGACACCTTCGAGATCACCTGGGCGGAGTCGCGGGGGGCCGATGTGTACGAGACGCGTGCGGTGGACGGCGGCGTGGCGCTGGTCTGCAACGACAGCGCCCCCGTGTGCGTGCTGTCGGACCTGCGCTGCGACCGCCCCTATGCCGTGACGGTCAGCCCCTGCAGCGAGGCCCGCGGCTGCAACCGCGCCTGTCCGCCCCACCCCAAGGACACACGTATGGACACACACGACCACACACACGCATATACATAACCACACACACACGACCACACACGCATATACATAACCACACACACGACCACACACGCATATACATAACCACACACACACGACCACACACGCATATACATAACCACACACACGACCACACACGCATATACATAACCACACACACACGACCACACACGCATATACATAACCACACACACACGACCACACACACACACACAACCACACACACATATACATAACCACACACAACCACACACACACGACCACACATGCATATACATAACCACACACACACGACCACACACGCATATACATAACCACACACACGACCACACACACAACCACACACACATACATAACCACACACAACCACACACGCATATACATAACCACACACAACCACACACGCATATACATAACCACACACACGACCACACACGCATATACATAACCACACACACACGACCACACGCATATACATAACCACACACACGACCACACACGCATATACATAACAACACACAGACGACCACACACGCATATACATAACCACACACACGACCACACACACATATACATAACCACACACACACATGACCACACACGCATATACATAACCACACACACGACCACACACACATATACATAACCACACACACGCATATACATAACCACACACACACGACCACACACACACACACAACCACACACGCATATACATAACCACACACACATGACCACACACACACACACAACCACACACAACCACACACACATATACATAACCACAGACACATACATAACCACACACACATATGACCACACACACATAACCACACACACACATAACCACACACACACATAACCACACACACACATATACATAACCATAGACACAAATATAACCACACACACAAAAGTATACATAATCACACAAATATATACACAACCAGACACACACACATAACCACACACACACACATATACATAACCACAGACACACACACACACATTACCACAGACACACACAACCACATGCCCACACACAACACTTATGCATACACATATAAGTATAAATACACACATGCCCATAAACACACTTTCATTCACATACTCACCTCCTCACGTACACACACACACACACACACACACACACACACACACACAGACATAACCACACTCACACATATATCACTGCACACACATAACCACAGACATACATACATATAACCACAGACACACACACACACACACACACACAAAGACAAACCACATAACCATACACACACACACACACACACATCTAATTCCCTTGAATCACCATGGCAGGCCAACAACCTACCAACTGCAGTGTTGCCAGATTGGGCAGGATATACATTGATTCAGGGTGTCCCAATCTGGCCACCCTGCCCCCCCCGTCCCCAGCTGAGTGCCCCTCCCGTCCCCAGCTGAGTGCCCCTCCCGTCCCCAGCTGAGTGCCCCTCCCGTCCCCAGCTCCCTGTATGCCCACGGACCTGTCGCTGGCCCAGGGCAATGGCAGCAGCGTGACGGTGAGCTGGGCGGCGGAGAACCGCGCCGCCAACTACACGGTGAGCGCCGCGGGGCCGCGCGGCGCGCACACCTGCTGGTCCGACGCCCACAGCTGCGTGGTCGACGCCCTGACCTGTGGCTCCTTCTACAACTTCATCGCCGTGGCGCACAGCGCGGCGGGCCAGAGTTTACCCAGCTACACTGTTCCCTTGGAAACAGGTGAGACAGGTCCGGCGTTCAGAGGGCTCTGACCTGACGGACGATGACGGACGATGACGGTGTCTTTGTTCCAATGAGCTTCAATAGAAAGGAATACAAATTCTGTAGTACAGTGTGGAGAGTAGTATAAATATTAATACACTAAAGGTAAGGTATGTACAGTGTGGAGAGTAGTATAAATATTAATACACTAAAGGTAAGGTATGTACAGTGTGGAGAGTAGTATAAATATTAATACACTAAAGGTGTATGCACAGTGTGGAGAGTAGTATAAATACACTAAAGATTAGGTACTTACAGTATGGAGAGTAGTATAAATATTAATACACTAAAGGTAAGGTATGTACACAGTATGGAGAGTAGTAAAAATACACTAAAGATTAGGTTTGTACAGTGTGGAGAATAGTATAAATATTAATTCACTAAAGGTAAGGTATGTACAGTGCGGAGAGTAGTATAAGTACACTAAAGGTTAGGTGCTTACAGTATGGAGAGTAGTATAAATACACTAAAGGTTAGGTGCTTACAGTATGGAGAGTAGTATAAATACACTAAAGGTTAGGTGCTTACAGTATGAAGAGTAGTATAAATATGAATACACTCAAGGTGTGTTATTTACAGTATGGATAGAAGTAGAAATATTCATAGAATAAAGGTGAGGTACTTACAGTACGGAGAGTAGTATAAATATGAAAACACTTAAGTTGCGGTACCTACGGTGTGAAGGGTGGTATAAATACGAAGCGGGGGCTATGCAGAGTCAAGGCGCACTGTGCACAGGTGAGTCCTGAGTCTCTCGCGGGGGCTGGCGAGCGGCTCTGCGGCCCTGACTCCGCCCACCTGTCCTCCCCAGCGCCGTGTTGCCCCGCCTCCCTGGAAGTGGACCAGGTGACCCCGGCCATGTCCAACGTCTCGTGGTCCCACGCCAGAGGGGCGGACTCCTTCATCACCACGCTGACGTCGCCGCGGGGCCACGCCCGCTGCCACACCCAGGACCCCCACTGCCTCATGGGATGCATCACCTGCGGCACCAACTACACCGTCACCATGGAGACCTACAGCCGCTCCGGGCACGTGGCCAACTGCTCCTACCAGGGCTTCTCCTCCAGTGAGTGGGAACACCGCGCGTCTTACCGGAGCTGGTCTTACTGGAACTGTGATTAGGGAAAATATCAAAAACATGAATTCATTTCCGCAGGGAATCTTCTTTAGGAAATTATACAAAATTGTAATGATGTGGACGATAGTTGTGTCACACCATATGTCACACCATGTCACACCGCTATATGTCACACCAAATGAAAAGATAAGGGCACTAATAGTCACAATTGTGTAAGAGTTCTGTTAAAATCCTGCCTTTTTATAAAACAAAAGCATTTTTGCGCATGCCTTTTCCTCTCCCCCCCCCCCCCCCCCGATCTGTGTTAGGTGCCTGCTGTCCGTCAGGCATCAAGCTGTACCGGACGGCCGGGAACGGCCTGCGCGTTTACTGGCGCCCGAGCAGCGGCGGCGGCCACAACTACACGGTAGAGATGACCGGCAGCACCAACTACACCTGCAGCCCTGCGCCGGGCCAGTCCAGCTGTGAGCTGGAGGACGTCCAGTGTGGGAGCGTCTATGTGCTGCTGGTGGCCCCGCTGACCGCAGACGGCACCAGGGCGGAATTCTGCCACCAGAGGCTGTACTTAGGTACTGCAGGCGATGCCTTTGGACATTCTTCAATTTTCTTCATAAAATGAATATTTTGCAAAGTATTAAACAATCTTTCATGGGATGTGCGTGCGTGCGTGTGTGTGTGTGTGTGCGTGTGTGTGTGTGTGCGTGTGTGTGTGTGTGTGTTTTACATGGTCAAATGCCACAGAGATTCCAGTTCAATTAATCAATACATTCAACACTGAAATCATCTTTATAAATCAATGTTTTATTCACTCTTCATCATTGTGCTTTTGGTTTTCAGTCACTTGTTCAGGCAACAATCTAGGCATGGGTAAGTAAATCTCTTTATTCTAGCAGTACTATCAGTTGATAAATACATGTATTAGTCATGTTCAATGGACACATACAAGCTAATTTATTAAATGTAATAGCAGTTATGAGCAGCTGCAATCAACAGAAAAAACCTTGTTTGGTACCATTTTAGATGAATGGCTTTTAATTTGATTCACTGAACCTTTATATTTTTCATGGATGCTACATTAGAGATAATTTGACCACAATTTAAATTTCCTATGAATTGCAATCATGTGTTTTCTTTCAGTAATATACAGAGGAAAACAATTTGTGGAATAGCACACACGGTAAGTGTCAATAAAACAGATACTTATCAGTGATTGATAAATTGCCTGTGTTGCCTGTGGCTATCTCCCCCTTGCACCAAAATTATTAAGAACATTGCCCTACACCCTAGGCATTTGAATGGTAAATGCCCACATTCACATTTTATATATATATCATTGTTGACACAATGTTCTGAGGGCACTGCTCGTTGATTAACCACCCAATGCTGGTTTTGTTGTTTTGTGTTGTGACTACAGGTTCTGAGTGGTTCCGGTCGGTTCCGTTAGCAACTTACCTCCTTCTCAGTTTATCCTCCCTCATCATGGACACCAATAAGGGAAACTTTTTACAATGGTGTAACTAACTTAAATAATAAAAATAGTAAACATAAGCATTGTCACATAAGAGAGGTGACATACTCAAAACCAACTCTTAATTGGAAGCCATTTATACTAGAATTTGATATTATGTGGCCAAAAAAAAAGCAAAGCCAAGCTTGTGAAAGGGAACAAAAAATATTTGTATTAAATAAAGATGCAAAAGGTGGGTTTGAACCTACCTGGCCTGACTTAAATAAAACATTTTGCCCTTCTCTGTGATTGGTAATTAATCCAATAAAAAACGTGTCCTTACCAAAGAGCTCCTATGCAAAGTATTTAGCTTCTTTAGAACACAACTCCAATACTGACTGACTTGCTTAAATACCTAGAGGCAATATGTCATTAATGATCTCGTCTGTGTGCTCAATAGTCCGCAAGATGTATGAACTAGTTTGGACTGTATCAGATTTGTACAATCGGATCTATGTCTCAATTAATAAAAAGATTGAAGCAAGGTTTTTCCAATGACTCCACGCACACACACACAGACACACACACACACACACACACACACACACATTTGTATGATGGAGAGATAAGCCTACTGGAAACCCAACTTGGGATGTCACAGTGAAGGGCAGTCATGTGCACAGACATGTCTTACTTCATTGTAAGCCGTTCCATCTCGAAAAAACAATTACAACATGTTCCATTGAATTCCCGTGGACATTAAATACATAGACTAGAGAGACAAATGGCATTGCATGATGAATCTGTGACCATCAGGATTGTTGGAGTAACGTCAGGTTACTAATATAATACGTGTTACCATCAAAGTCTTAAAAATGAATTAACGAGATAACCGGCCCCTTTTTCTGTTTTTCCAATGAACGCTGAAAATCAAGGGTAACAAAAGACGTGAAAAGACGGCAATTTCTTCTGTTTGTGTCGTTTTTTGCTTTTATTAATCCCAAAAGTCAGACAACATGCCCATGGGCCGTTAACTACTGGTACCATTTATGTTGCTGAGTAGCCTACAATATTCATGACCATACTATTAAGCTGTTGAGCAAACGGAACAGTACTAGTATGCTTATCAATTTGGCTCATTATTCACTGTAGGCCACCAAGAAACAGAAAACTATTCTTCGTTTTGGCTGAACAATTTGTTATCTAGTTAGTGTTTAATTAGGCCTATGTTGGATCCATTTTACTTTATTTAGTTACTCATTTAAATGCACGAAAAATGCCTCCATCTGGTGTTGACCAATAGTAGTGACGAAGAGCCTTATAATCAGGTCAGTAATTGAACGAGAGCCCAGTCTTTTACTTCTCCCGACAAAGTTCGATACATTTGAGTGTAGGACGCCACTTTTCGATATCACAACCAACGTTCTAGTGATATTACTTGGTTTATTTGTACTTTTCAGTTGACTCAATATATTTTGACGCATGTTAGAGCTTGAGATAAGTGTGGACTAGCGCATGGTAAGTACACAACAACACATAAATTGCTAAATTGCCTGTTTCTCCATGGTTCCTGGCACCACAATAACTGATAACGTTGCTCTACGCACCCTATGCATTTGAAGTGACCACATTTACATTACATGTTGACGTAATGTTCTGAACAGCAGTTACATATCAACTCAACCTTTTGTTTTGTTTTGTTTGAGGAAAACAAGTTCTGGGAGGTTCCTGTTGGTTCCAGCAACTTGCAACTTAACTCCATCTCCATTCAAACTCCCGCTGTTATCATGGGGATACCCATCGGGACACTACTTTCAATAATGTAACTCTAGAAGAAACTAAAACAATAAAAAAATAGAATATACAATGGCGGTCACATGAGATTAATGACATCAAAAAACCAAGTCAGATCGTAAATACCTTACAATAATATGATATTAAAATTGAGTTTACAAAAAGACATGATAAAACATGAATTTAATCATTTTTTTGGAGCTCTTACATATGCCAGAGAAAAGTCGAGCTTGTGAAAAGGACAATGTGTTCATACTAGATTTCCTGAACAAGATTATTCTACAAATCGATCTAAATCATGTATATATGTAGCAGGCCCGTTTCTAGCAATGGCAACCTAAGCGTGGTTGGGGATCTCGGTGCCTGGAAACCCCACTGATATGAAGAGTTATCCCGGGCCCCGGCACAATCAATAGCGTCAGATATCCGTAAAGACCGAATTCAGAAAACGTATACACTAGAGGGCGCCGTTTACAATTGTGTAACACAGCAATGTGCCTATTCTTTTTTTATTTGGGTAGTTCACAGTAGAGAGTAATACATTTTCTTCTTTGCAACCACAAGGACATGGTCGAGTATCACCGAGAAAACACTGCGTGTTTGCGAGTGGAGGCTCACTTAACCCTGTGTGTGTGTGTGTGTGTGTGTGTGTGTGTGTGTGTGTGTGTGTGTGTGTGTGTGTGTGTGTGTGTGTGTGTGTGTGTGTGTGCGTGCGTGCGCGCGTGTGCGCGCGTGTGTGTGGTCGTGGTCGGTGTATGACTGCAATGGGCTGGCCTCCCGTTCATCTATGTAAATATTGAGCTGTCAGCACAAAACCTTTCCCAGACGTCAGGGTATGCTAAATGCTAATCCTGGTTAGAGCCCCCCCAACCCAATCTCCATAAAATAAATAAAAATAAACTGGACCATATGCAGCTTCGTTTATGAGTGTGTTAAAGTACTGCAACACTACATGGTACAATAGTTTGTCTGCTTTAAAGTCAAAACTGCTCCACCAATTGAAATTCTGCTCAAACATAGTAGATCAACCACTCCAGAAACTGAATGAATCAGCCTAACATGCAAACACACTGAGGTTGGTTAACAACATTTCCTGAGACCCACCCGAAAGAGGCCCTTAATCCCAGATCAAATTCAGGCTAAGGGGCCTTAAATGTTGTCTTTTGGTGTTGTAATGTTATGTTGAACGTACGTATTTTAATTTTATTTGTGGGTCCTGTCGTGAGGTCCTGCTTTTGACGTTCCTGTCCTGATGTCTCGTCTGTGATGTTTGCAAATGGAGCTGCCCGGATTCAAGACACATTCAGACGTGCTCTGACGGTAAAGTATTACCGTATCGTATGGTGTCGTAAAACTGGGTAACCATACCTACCAAAACCAAATCCAACCCTTTCCAGGGTTGCCCTACTTAATAAGAAAACAAAACAAAAACCAAACCTCATTGTCTCATCGCCCGCAGAGTGGGCTGGTGGGGGCATGGTGACGCTTCCTACGCATCCATAATGATAAGAATAAAAGATCGTTTTTTTACAGCGCTTTTCTTAGTACTCAAAGACTCTTATAATACATACAGTCCAGACACTCAAACAAAAGGCCAATAAACAAGACACTAGACAACACATTAAGAGAGAGAGAGAGGGTGGAAGATGGCGGAGGATGATTTGTCAGACGTTGTAGGTGGTCCTGAAGAGATGGGATTTAAGTTGACTTTTGAACGAAAGGAGTGTATCAGAGCTTCGGATGGCCAGAGGGGAGGGAGCTCCAGAGGGTAGGGGCGGCGAGGGCGAAGGCTCTGTCCCCCAGGGTACGCTACGTGGTCCTGGGGATGAGGGGGACAAGGTTGATTCCGATGCTTCAATTTAAAAACCATGGCATGGATCAAGACTGGAAGAAAGTGAACAAGCGAGGCCCTTTAGATAACACAATAGGCCTACTCAGTTACCAAAACACCTCAAATTGCAGACAGTTGCTGTTGTACAAAAAGGCTTAGTGCAATTATCAGTATCGCCACACCTTCGCCAGTATTGTACGCCAACTAGTGGGCCATAGACAGTTGCTGTTGCAACTATTTAGGATGGCCTACAGTATCATGGCTTCATGGTGCACCACCAGCATGCCAAGGCTTTATAATTTAATCCAGGTAATTATACGATCACTGGGTGATACGGAGAAGGCATATATTTTTGTCACCCATTATTTGTTTTGTGCATTTTTGTTCTCCATTCCGGCTTACAAGGTGGTGTCCAGTGTGGTCACATCCTTTTGTAACCTTAAACAACAAAAAGCCAGTTATTTAATCCCTTGGGTTATGGTTACTGTATTTTATATATTTGTTTGACATCAAGTTTGAATTTATTTACGTTTTCTTAAGTTGAAGTATTCATTTATTTGTGGAAAAAGTTTCGGCCTGTATATGTTCCTCTGCTCTTATAATCCCTGGCTGAAAGAATATATAATTTTGCTTGTTATATATTTATATCTATACATTTGTTCCATTTTGACCGTAAAAAGTCTCATCATGGATTCTTCTGACTCTGCTCTTCTTTCAAATCTCATTGTTTTGAATGTCAAATATTTGAGGGGAAAGCATGAGTCATTCCTGTAATTACACTTTGTCACTGTTAATACACACACTTTATGACTCTGACTCAGTCTTAAGTTACTTGGGAGTTCAATGCTGTGTGTCGCATCATGATGAATCACTGTGACCTGTACCTGTAGCTATGGCAACACAGTAACACAGGTGCCGGGAAACACATTGAAAAGTCAAGGAGTTCTCATCCTTGTTCTTAATTCATCGTGCTCAAAAGTTGCTCCATTGTTTAAGCAGAGCACCTCAGGTTCCCTGGCACTGTTTGTTGGACGGATCCATTTTCATGTTGACTTCCTTCTTCCCAATATACGTTGTTCAGCCAAGAGTACCGTTGTATCGTCATGTGATAAAGGATCCCTTTAAATCAAGAATATAGCCATCATTATAAAACAGTTCTGTGATTACATTTTAAAATCGGTGTGTTACATTAAAAAAAACATGACCGTTGTCGATTCAACACCAAGACCGTGACTCAACAATGTTGAAACTAATTTGGGGGGGTGCAGGGGCAGGCTGTAACCGCATACAGTAGCAGCACTTTCTAACAGGACAAAGGTTTGTATGCATGCCTTGTTGGGCTGGAGTCACGTATTCCCAAGAAGCTGCTTTGCTTTCAGCGGCACCTGCGCCCCTCCCAAGCTTTATCTCCCTGGATCGGGTCACTCTCTCCTCTGTTCCCATGTATTGTTACAGCGATTGGGAAAAAACTGAGTTACAAGCATCGGAACAGGACACAGCAGTTCAAATTCATATCAATACCCTCTCTCGGTTTCGTAACCCCTTAGTCCTTGAACGACAGAAATACTCAAGATATCTGCATTCACTTTGCCATGACGTAACTCGTTTTAAATGTGTTGTTAGATATCTACACAAAGGTGTGTCTGAGCAACACACTGTTTAACTCGATCGATACCTTGAATTTTAACATCTTTCTACATCTGGGACATGTTCTATCTTTTTTATTTTTGAGAGAGACATGTAGAAGGGAATAGAGTGAATGGAGGCAAACCGAGAATGAGAAGAGAAACTACAAGGTCCGTTTAGAAAACTGACCTGCGTCAGACCCATACTGTGCAGGGTTACCAGGACTGTGTGTGTGTGTGTGTGTGTGTGTGTGTGTGTGTGTGTGTGTGTGTGTGTGTGTGTGTGTGTGTGGTGGGAACGCAGCAGGCTTGTAGGTCAGCAGCTTTATGTCAAATCCTATCAAAGTGGGAGGGACCCTGCCGCCTGATGTCAGTGAGATGGCTTATCAACAGTGGAGGTTTACAATTAAGCCTTTATATTCATATCCATATTCACATGCATTTGAGATTTGAAGTCGCTGACCCCTTCAGATCGCCAATTCCCTGCAATCAGCAATTCCTAACTCTCTGAGCTACAGGCAGAGAGCTAACTGTCTAAAAAGCACGAAACAGATCATTCCCGTACCATTTGCAAGGGCACATGTGCACGCACACTGACTCTCATACACAGAAAGCTCCGGATAAAGCAGGGAGCCATGAGTCGGGAGCCATAAAAGGGGAAATTTCTCCACATTAGCTTTAACATAAGATGGACAGACATAGAGACAGAAGGGGGGATGAGGGAAACAGAGAGAGAGACACACACAGAGAGGGAGTGGTTGGCGCATCCATCACTTGAGATGCAACCATCGTACTCTCATCCACCCCTCCCTTCTCCCCACCCTGTGCTATCGTCCCCTGATACCTTTCATAGCCGCGGGCCCTCAGGGGAAAGCCTGGCCCCATTTGGACCCTACTGATTGGTTCCCACACCCAAGGACTACCTGGGCCGTCGCTAAAAAGAATCCAGAATATCTTTTGTATTGGACTCCCCTGTATACTAAACGAATGATAATCCCGCAGTCAATGTCAAAGATGGGATTGGTGGGAGCTATAGGGGTTTCTTTGATATTTCTATCGCTAACTCAGGTAACTGACCATTTTCAACGTTAAAATCCTTGAATAACATTACGATCATATTCATTTTTAAACCTTTTTTCCACATTATTGTTTTTACAGATACCATTGACTCATGCAGAAGGTAAGCCATTGTTTTTTTGTGTGGAGCCAAAGAAGGTTGAACATTTTTTTGATCAAATTTTATAAGATGTTACGTTGAGGATATTGAAAGATTTAAAGTACATGTGTTATTTTTAAATTCGTTAAGTAAGTTTTAGTATTTTATTAAAGGGGAGGCCGCTGTTTTTTGTTCAAGAACGATCAAATATCACCATCTCCATCTCTTTCAGAGCCATGCATGATCACATCAGTGACTTCTTCCAGCCCTTCAACGCTTAATGTAAAATGGGAGCATTATCTCGGGGCAACAAATTATTTTTTGGACCTACGAGTTATCAACTCGACAGACATTGCACCTGTTGTGTTGACGTTACCTGGGTCCGTCAGAGAAACAGAAGTTTACGGTTTACGGCCAGGGGCCCATTACAGCGTGACCCTTAAAGTCTTCAAATATTACTTTGTAGTATGCCACGTTACACGAGAGGCGTCCACGGGTAAGCATCCACGTTCAGTAGGACTTGAAAATATAAAGAACACAAATCAAGTTATTCAATCCGAGTATTTTAACGTGTACGTTAGTCGTAGTCAAAAACAATGTTTTGTTATTATTATTCAAATGAACAGTTACGCGCATACCTATACTAGGCATGCAACACACCTAGCAGTGTCATTGAAATGCCTTCGCACTCGTCTTCTCTCTAGTGCCCGCGACCTCTCAGATAATATACCGGAGGGCACTGTCCAGTACAAGCGTTCGGCTCGAGTGGGCGCGTGTGCCGACCGCGGACAGATACATCGTCTCGATGGAAGTACCGGTTGGACAGAATCACAGTCTGATTTTGACCAATACCAGCGTGGTGTTCACCGGACTGGAGCCCACGACGGTGTACAATTGCTCCGTATTCACGGAGAACGAGGCTGGCCGAGGGCTTCGAAGCGCTCTGAAACCCGTCTTGACACGTGAGTGGGGGCATGGTTGTTGAACTCTAAAGCTGGGGGGGGGGGGTCTTTTCTCTGCATGGGATATTTGTCACAGTAAAATATTACAATTGTTAGCACTTTATTAATCTTGAGGGAAATTGTAAAAAAAAAAAAAAAAAAGATAATTAAGTGTAGGCTTCACTCTTAAATATGGCTATCTATAGGTTCCTATCTCAATTTGAATCGATCATTGTGTGATTGATTGAGGGGAATGGCACAATGTGTAGCAACTCATTTAAATACTCCATCTGTCCCTGTCTCAGTTGCGCCGCCCCCAAACGATATCGTTGCGCGGCAGACCGGCCGCCAGAGAGCCCGAGTGTCATGGCAGCCCGTGGATCGCATCCTGCTGTATCGAGTCAGCATCTGGAACCAAGACCTGCCAAACAGTGAACCAACGGTGGCAAACGCTACGGCACTCCATCTGGACTTTGACATCCTGTCATGTACCACCTATCGCATCTCTGTGTCCTCGGTCCACCGATTCCTGCAACCCGGAGAGCCCAACGATGTCTCATTCACCAGCGACGGTGAGTCAGGGCCAGGGCCAATATCAATAACTGGGCGATTAGAATCTAGGTCAGCCTTTCATTCCGAGGCGCTCCATTCACACATGCAGAAAATTATCTCGGGCAGGGAGGAGGTGGGGGATTTGGGTTCGTTCATGACTTTCTTGTTATTGTCATGTCAACAAACTTTGTGGGGGAGCATTGAAGGCATGGATGGAGGCTTCTTGGTAGGTTTTTATTTCAGGCTGAGATAAGGCAACAATGAGGCCTCCATGAGTATGACACACCTACAGGTTGTGGACACTAATTGGATGCTCATTTTGTTTTGCATATGCTCTTGTTTCTCTTCGTGTTTCTCCTGAAGGAGGAGGTCATGGTTCATCAGACATGACCCATATTTTTAAACAAGTATTTGTGCTCTGTAGAACATATCTTAGTGTAAAGTAGAAGGAAGAACCAAAATGTCGTACAGTTCTCTTGACGAGACAAGTTCAATGTTTCCTTTGTGCAACACACCTTCGACGTTGAGACCCCTCTCTCCAACACAATCTAACAACACCTTGGGTCGCGTGCCGTACAGCCCCCGGTGCTGCCAGCGGTGTGGTGGTGGACTACAGATGTTCCAGCAACACGGCGGTGGTCTCCTGGGTTCCCGTGGTCGGGGCCGACTCCTACCGGGCCACGGCGACCCACAACGGCACGGTGATGTCCTGCCTGAGCAGGGGGTCCCAGTGCCAGATCGAGGGGATGGCCTGCAGTCAGAGCTATGTGGTGTCCGTCATCGCCATCGGCGGGGACTGCGAGAGCCTTGGAAACTCGACCACCAACTTTCAGACCGGTGAGAGTCCAAAATACCGATGTGTCCCAACTAGGGTGGCCGCCTTCCTCATGCCCAAACAGGCCTCCGGAGCAAAAGGCCCTCGCGGAACGCCGACTTATCGGTCCATCGCACTGGGCCACAGGGTACGGGTATGGTGTTGTGTGAGTGGATTTGTGTTCAGCCCAGACTTAAATTAAAACATTCTACAACTTTGTGAAACGTTTAGTAATCGTCCGATTTCCCACAAACTGTCGTTGACATCGCTGTGCTTCACATCAATAGCCTCGTCCCTCCTTCCCAACACATATTTGAGTTCTGAAGTTCACTTCTGTGCGTGCGTGCGTCTCTGGGCGTCTCTTTGAGAACTGGGTCTTCTTTTGAGCTCTGTTGTCATAATATACTGTGTTGTTTTCAGCCTTCTGAGAATGGGCCATGGTTTGTGGAAAACCTGAAACCTCTCAGAGTGAAAGGCATGGAGTATTATTTTCAATATCGGGGCGTTTTAACCTGAAAAGTCCTTGTGACGCCTTCCTTTGATGTGACTGTTTTACCCGCTTTCTTCATCCATCTAGTGGTATCTACCTACATCACTGTAACGGCCTCAATCTCTGTCTAACTTTATATATTTTTCTGTTTAACTAACTATATCTCTATCTAACTATCAAGCTCTGCCTGACTATCTAACCATATATCTGTCTAACTATCCATCTCTGTCTCACTTTATCTAACAATCTATCCCTCTAACTTTATCTAACCATCGATCTGTCTAACTCTATCTCTGTCTTTATACATCTATATCTAACCATCGATCTCTGTCTAACTATCTATCTCTATCACTATTTGTAAATATATCTACTCTGTCTCTCTATATCTATTCATAGCTCTGTCGTACTCTATCTAACTATCTCTGTCTAACTCAGTTAGACAGTTGTTATAATATAAGTTAGACAAAGATGGTTAAATATAGATGTAGTTACAATATCTAAATCTAACTATCTAGCCATCTGTCTAACTATATATCTTACTATATTTCTCTGTCTAACTATAAATATATCTATCCATCTATCTCATATATTCATATATATATATATATATATATATGAATATTTATCTATCTCTGTCTAACTTTATCTCTATCCAACTATATCCTCTATCTCTGTCTAACTATATCTATCTTTGTCTGACTGTATATAGTAACTACTTGTACAACTCTAGCTTTGTAATGATCTACATATCTGTGTAACTCTCTGTATAACTCAATAGCTATCTATTCCATGTCCAACACTTTATATGTCACTGTCTAACTATCGGTGTAGCTCAGTCGATTCCTGTCTAACTCTTTTACTCTGTGTCTTTCTGTGCCAGTGTCCTGTCCTCCGGATAATCTACAACTGTACAGAGAGTGTTCCATCAATCTCATCAGCTTATCCTGGGATCGGGTCAATCACACAGATCACTACATAGCGACGTTGGTCGACTCAATGGTATGTTGACGTTAGCTTTTAGCTTAGTCCCGAACGGTTCACTCCGTGGTTTAATGCTCATTTGTTTTCATTTGTACATTGCGTAGTTGCTTAAGGTACTCAGTGTGGCACCGCGGCTCTGAGAGTGACCCGCTTCCCCCCAATTGGCACACGATTCGGTCCATTAAGCCCAAATGGCATGTTTATTAAACATAACGAGTCTTGAAGCCGCTAAGCCACGCTTCTCCACCTGCTCCTCAGGTGCTTCCCATTGGCGCTAATTGGTGACAGCGCCAATGCGTTCACTGGCGCCCTCTGTGGGAAATGGGCGGTATACCCCGTATACCACCTCTCCCCTGGGCCACCAGGGGCGCTGTTCCGGAGCCGGGTTGCCAAAGCACAAAATAATTTCAGTCTTTGCACTTTAGAAATGAGAGCACTGCGCCTATAAGTGTACTGTAGGGATAATGAAGTGCACTTACGTTAGTGCGCGATTTCAGACACAGCATCTGTTTGTAGCCATCTTCAACGATTTTGTCATTGGTCATTGTTTACATCAGAGAGTGTGACAGAGTGATAATAATTCATATTGTAAACATATTATATTGTATAATGGGTTCTTCATTAGAAACATGACTACAAATATATAGACAATTGTATCATTGTTGAGTGTCAATTTTTTAATGCAATTGATACGGGCAGATTAAGAGATTGTTCATTCCCAATCATGACACATCATAGACTATTTCACTTAACGAGAATGTTTCCATCATAACCAGAGAGGTTCAGTAGAACATTAAACACTTTAGGAGGATAACGTTTCTCCTGCTTTCCCTTCAGGGCGAGATCCAGCACTGCATAACGGTTGATACCAACTGCATCTTCACGAGGACGACATGTGGCCGGAGCTACAACTTCACAGTCTCCTCCATCACCGGAGCCTGCTCCAGCCAGCCTAGTCTACCCTCTTTTATTAGGACAGGTGCGAAAGCCTCATTACATTACAGCAGTGAAGCAGATGTAAAGTAGCTGGAAAGTTAAGAATTTAAAAAAATTGCCATTTGAAAGCGTGACGGTGCCGCGGGCTCATATCAGACGGATTTGAATGCGCCAGTGCACCACCTGGTGGATAAACTTGACGCATCTGTAAACAGATCAAATGTGTCTCTCTACGAAAAAGTATACGAAAGTAGCATAAAATACAGGATTCGTATTTACTTCATTTGCAACTGTATTTCAGGAACGGCTTTCAATTGAATATTACTCATGATACTTTTTGTATTCTTATTGTTGTTGTTGTTAACAATTGGAAACCCCTTCTCCTAAGAACAGCACCCTGCAACCCCAAGACCTTCCTCACCAGTTCTAGCTGCAATTCGGACCAAGTGCTGACCACATGGGAGCCAGCGGCCGGGGCCTTGTACTACGAGGTGATTTCCCTCGGCAACCAGGGCCCGAACGACCTCCACAACTGCAGCTCCACCGACACCAGCTGCACCATGCACGGCATCCAGTGTGGCCAGCATCTGACCACCAGCCTCACCGCCTTTGACGACGAGTGTGCCAGCAGGACACTCGTGAACACTGTGTCTGAAACTGGTGAGGGTGATTTGGTTTCCTGCCGTGCGTCGTAGCGTCTGTAGTAACTCTCAAACTGTTATGTGACGATACGGGCCGCACCGGACACGGCGTGTCCCGTGGACGAGCAGACGGGTTGGATCCAACTGACCGCCATGTCCGTGCCCGCAGGCCCGTGCGCTCCCCAAAACGTCTCCGCCACCATGGACTGCGGCTCCGACTCCGTCACGCTGAACTGGGGGGAGGCCCCCGGGGCACTGTTCTACACCGGCCTGGTGGTGGACGCGGCGGGCCGCAGGAGCGTCTGCCATACCGTCGGCACGTCCTGTCGGGTCGCAGGGCTGCAGTGCAGCACCACCTACAGCGCCTCCATCATCGCCTCCAACTCCCGCTGCAACAGCTCCGAGAGCGCCAGGGTCACCGTGGAGACGGGTAACAGCTCTTTGATTTGCCGCCGTGTTCATAGAACGCGTGCGATTGCAGCCGTTCAAACAGTCGTTTGAACGGCAGGTTTAACTGAAGGGAAGAGCAGCACTTGCGCCTGACTTGATGCGATGCAGAGCCGTCCGTCGCAGTGGACACATTGTTTGCATTGCAACCAAAACAAAATTCCTGTCCTGTCCTCATGTCTTTTTCGGATGAGCAATTCAATGAATAAGTTAGACTGAATCTGACTTAGAAATCCCCATGACAACGCATCCAATGTTCTTCAATGACAGGTGATTGAGTGACACGTGACTAACCCCCCGTGTCCCCGTCCCCGTCCCAGCCTCGTGTCCCCCAGACAGCGTCGTTGCCTCCTTGGACTGTGGGGCCAACCAGGCGCTGGTCTCCTGGGGCAGCCGGCCCGACATGGGCTCCTACACGGCCACGCTGGTGGACCCAGAGGGCCGACTGCTCAGCTGCAGCACCACCCAGCACCACTGCACCGTCACCAGCCTGCGCTGCGGACAGCGCTACACAGTGGCCGTGAACCAACACGACGGCGTCTGCCCCAGCATGCCTTCCAGCCCCGTCTACATGGACTCCGGTGGGTCCGGTGGGGGCATGGACGGCTCCACAGGCACCCTTAATGGGGTCGGCAGTGGCTCGGGAGCTGGAGCGGGTTGACCTGTAACCGAAAGGTTGCTAGTTCGATCCCCGGAGTGTCGAGGTGTCCCTGAGCGAGACGCCTCACCCTCACTGCTCCTGACGAGCTTGCTGTCGCCTTGCATTGACACCGCCGTGTGTGTGTGCGTGTGCGTGTGCGTGTGCGCGTGTGTGTGAGACTGTGTATGAACCGTTGTAGGTCGCTTTGGAAAAAAGCGTCTGCAAAATACTTTACAAATTTACAAATGTAAATGTAATACTTGCTTTGAATGGCTTTGTTTGGTGCGCCCTGCAAAAAATGAATGCGCCCCGTCTGCACACACAGACAGACACACACACACACGGCGGTTAATACACTGATCCTCAGAGTGGGCATAAGCAAAGCTCTGTTGGAAACGGTTGTGTTGGAAACGCTTTGGTTCTCTCTGTCCGGCCAGTTGCGTGCGGCCCGGTGAACGTGAGCACCAGTGTGAGCTGTGCCTCGGGGTCCCTAGAGGTGGGCTGGAGCGCGTCCCCGGGCGCCGACCGCTACACGGCCGTCCTGACCCGCGGTGACGGCCAGAGGCTGCACTGCAACACCAGCGCCCCACCGTGCAGCATCGACACGTCGGACTGCGGGCAGGAGTACAGCGTGGAGGTGATGTCCTTCAACGGAACCTGCAGGAGTTTCCCCAGCAACGCGTCCGTCGTCAGGGAAGGTACGTGCCGTAGTTGTCCTGCATTGTTGGAGTTGATTTCATCTGCGGGCGACCCGGCGTAGAGCGCGGGGCGCGCCCCCTACTGGTAGGATGGCTCAGTCCTGACCGCAGCGACCCGGGTTCGAGTCCTGCCCGTGGTCCTTTGCTTCATGTCCTCCGCTCTATCTACCGTACCTTCCCGTCTATCTCACTCTTCATCACAATTTTCACTCAGCAGAATTTCATTGTTTTAATTTAAACGATTCACCATGAATGATTGGATGGGCTCCACCTGAACAATGCTAATGGGTGCTAATGGGTGCTAATCCCCCCCCGCCCCCCCTCAGCACCCTGCGTCGCCACTGACCTGGTGGTCGAGAGGATCTGCGGCAACAGCAGCGCCGACGTCAGCTGGCGGGCGAGCCGCGGCGCCCAGCGCTACGACGTGACGGCGGTGGCGGCGGGCGGCGGGCCGCGTCCCGGGTGCTCCTCCAGCGGCAGCACCGCCTGCCGCCTGCAGGGCCTGACCTGCGGCCGGGTCTACAACGTCAGCGTGGTCGCCGTGGGCGACGGCTGCTCCAGCCGGAGCGAGGCGGTGGCTCTCCGTTCAGGTGAGCAGAGGAAGGGCTGGTCCCTGAGACGAAAACTGTTTTCAGTTTTTTGGGCATTTTAGTATTTTGTTTACTTCGTTTTTTCCTTTCCATGGGTATTCTCAACGATGTAAAGTGTCTTTGAGTGGCATCCAAAAAAGCGTTTTTTTAATCGTATCAATTTTTATTTTTTACTATTGTTTAACTCCGCCTTCTGTCCGTGTCGCACGGGCGGTTCTTCGTTCTGTCACATCACGCGATGGACTCTGTAATTGTAGATCTACCTTCATGACGGTGGTGGTGAGATGGTGTTCTGAGGCTGCGTTATCCATACAGTTATTGTAGGAATCACAGACAGAATTGGAATAAGGGTGTTCACAAAGGATAAACATGCTTACGGAATCTGATTTTTTTTTTTTCGTACACAAGAGTACAATTCTTAGGCTTGGTACCTCAACAGCCACATAGCAGCAACAATACAAGATAAATTAAATAAAGTAAAAAAAATAGAAGGAAAATATGTAAAAAAAAACCTGGTCCTACCAGACCATCATACTTCAATTCATTTGCACAGAGAGTCTGGCCTCTCTCCATCGACAGACATTTACTCACCTGAAGGCGGGTGTCTGTTGGAGTTTAAAACTATTGGATCTGCCCAGTGCCACTCTGGATCTGCCACAACCAATCACAACGTTTGACTACAACTGAAACTAGCGCACGACCTCAACGTCATTGCTCTCAGCCACTCCCTCTGGTCGCTGATTGGACCGGCAAAATTTGGCCGGAGAAAACCGGCGAATACGTCGCAAACCCAGAGGGAGTACTGAAGGGAAATGAAAATTTAGCGGAAGTACGTAGGCGGGCGGAGCCAGGCTGAGCCACGGTTGATTCTAGTGCAAAAGTGTTGTGCAAATGACAGAAATATGTCTTTAAATAATCATCTTTTGTTAGGATGTGCAAAAATATACACATTATCTACAACATGATATATCTGCCTCCGTCCCCCTCCCAGCGCCCTGCCGCCCCTCCCAGCTGACGGTGCGCATGGACTGCCTCACCAACAACGCCCGGCTGACCTGGGACCCCAGCGCCACCGCCACCTCCTACTCGGCCCAGGCCACGGGCCCGGGGGGCCAGGATCTGAGCTGCGGCCCGGACCCCCAGTCCACCTGCTTGCTGACGGGCCTGCGCTGCGGCCAGCGCTATGTCTTCACCGCCACCGCCGCCGACGGCCGCTGCCCCGGCGCCATCAGCCTGCCCGTGGAGCAGACCACTGGTAAGTGGTGACCTTTAGGGGGCGCCACCTACTGGTAAGATGTGACCAGCAGGGGGCGCCCACCACTGGTAAGATGTGACCAGCAGGGGGCGCCCACCACTGGTAAGATGTGACCAGCAGGTGGCGCCCCCTACTGGTAAGATGTGACCAACAGGGGGCGCCTACTACTGGTAAGATATGACCAGCAGGTGGCGCCCACCTACTGGTCACATCTTACCAGTGGTGGGCGCCCCCTGCTGGTCACATCTTACCAGTAGGTGGCGCCTCCTACTGGTAAGATGTGACCAGCAGGGGGCGCCCACCACTGGTAAGAGGTGACCGTTAGTGGGCGCCACCTACTGGTAAGATGTGACCAGCAGGGGGCGCCCACCACTGGTAAGAGGTGACCATTAGGGGGCGCCCACCACTGGTAAGATGTGACCAGCAGGTGGCGCCCCCTACTGGTAAGATGTGACCAGCAGGGTGCGCCCCCTACTGGTAAGATGTGACCAGCAGGGTGCGCCCCTTACTGGTAAGATGTGACCAGCAGGGTGCGCCCCCTACTGGTAAGATGTGACCAGCAGGGTGCGCCCCCTACTGGTAAGATGTGACCAGCAGGTGGCGCCCCTTACTGGTAAGATGTGACCAGCAGGTGGCGCCCCTTACTGGTAAGATATGACCAGCAGGTGGCGCCCACCTACTGGTCACATCTTACCAGCAGGGTGCGCCCCCTACTGGTAAGATGTGACCAGCAGGTGGCGCCCTACTGGTCACTAGAACTAATGTAGGCTGTCTGTGCTAAACCCCCCCCCCCCCTCCTCAGTCTCAGGCTCCGTGTTCAGCAGCAGCTCTCCGTCCAAACCCCCTCTGTGGTCTTCTTCTCCTCAGCCCCCTGCGTCCCCTCCGGTGTGCTCCCCGCCGTGGACTGTAGCAGCAACGCGCTGGCCGTGAGTTGGACGCCCTTCTCCATCCCGGTGAACTACAGCGTCACGGCCGTCGACCGGACCGGGAGCTCCGCCCCCCTCTCCTGTTCCACCGGCGGCGCCGGCTGTGCGCTGGCCGGCCTGCGGTGCGGCCAGCGGTACTCCGTGACGGTCCGGGCCGAGGGAGAACTGTGCCCCGGCCCCAGCAGCGCGGCGCAGACCGTCCGCTCCGGTATGAACCGGATCGGTGTGGCGTGAGGGAGGCGTGCGGCTCAGGAGGTAGAGCGCGGTTGGCTGGTAACCGCGAGGTCGCTGGTTCGATCCCCCGGCTCCTCCTAGAGTGCCGAGGTGTCCCTGAGCGAGACGCCTCACCCTGACACCACCCCCCCCGACCAGCCGGCTGTCGCCCTGCGGGGTCGACTCCGCCGTCGGGGGGGGAATGTGTGAATGAAGGGTTTAATTCGCTTTGGATAAAAGCTTCAGAAAAATCCCCTAAATGTAAATGTAATGGTGCTGGGATCAAAGAGACGACCGAGGCGTCTGCTGTAGATGAAAACAATATCAGTAATGAATTAATGGTTGAAAATTGAATAATAGAATCTAATATAATAATAGAATCCGAAATCCCCAAAACTATATATTGACTTAAGTCAAATTATTATACCCATAGGGCAGACAGTTGTATGTTTTCTGAAAAATAGAATATATAATAATCATAATCACAATCATAATCATCATCATAATCAGGGTGTGATTTGTGAAAAAACCAGAGGGGGGGATAATTTTGAGAAACATTTTAAAATGTTTCAAAATGAAGACGGACCCTGTGTATTTTGGTTGTTAATTATTACGATGTAATGGTGAAAATACTTTGGGTGGGGGGGATAATTTTGATCCCCACCGAGGATAAAAATAATTCAGCAGAGGGTAGGACGTGTAAACCAGAGGGGGGGATAATCCCCACCATCCCCACCGGCAAATCGCACCCTGATCATCATAATAATAATAATAATATTAATATAAAAACTATTTCAACAAATAGATTTGGGACGAGCCAGGGCAAGTCAAGACCTTAAGGATGATAACACCCCCCCCTCCCCACAGTGCCCTGCGCCCCCACCAGCCTGCGCCGCGTGATGGACTGCCCGTCCAATACGGTGCAGGCGTCCTGGGACCCCGCCCCCGGCGCCCTCAGCTACGTCTCCACGGTGACGGACGGCCACAACGCCTCCGCCTCCTGCTCCACGTCCTTCCACGGCTGCTCCTTCCCCGGCCTGGGGTGTGCCCGGACCTACAGCTTCTCTGTGGTCGCCCTCGACAACCAGTGCAACAGCTCCGTGAGCCACGGGGCCGCCGTCACCACCGGTAACCACCGCCCATCCTTCCTCTCCTGTGAATATGGAGTTATACGATAAAGCCTTGTGAAGGTGACATGTTATACCACCAGGTGGGAGTGTTTAGAGAATCGGCCTCTTCCGACATCACAAGTGGGCGTGCCCACCTAACGGCTTGAAATGGCTAATCGCACTGTCGCCTTTAGTACAGAATTATACGATAAAGCCTTTTAGGTCAGACGCAAGATGTGTGAAACAAGACGACCTCTCTGGCGCCGACAGCCTGGCGAGGACAAAAGGAATAGGAGTTAAGGGAATAGGAGATAAGGAATAGGAGTTAAGGAGATGGGAGATAAGGAATAGGAATGATCGGGATAGTAAGACGCATATAAATCTACATAAAACTTTGTATCATAAAGAAATCATATTGTCAAAATGTTAGAACAGTGCACATTCATGTCACCCTGTCCTCCAATATGACGTTATAAATTAAGTACATATAAATAAACAGAGTACTTTGAGCTTAATGTATTTATGTTTTGCAATTATCGTTCTTTTCAGTGTTTCCTCTCTGTGAGTGGAGTTCTTTCTGCAGAACTTAACCCTAGCCCTAACCTACCTTCACCTACCTAACCCTTTTCAAGTTCCATTTTGAACGTGCTAATTAACCTTCCCCCCCCCCGCCCCTTCTCCAGCTCCATGTGACCCAGAGAACGTGCAGGCTAGCCTGGACTGCGACTCCGGCGTTGCCACGGTGACCTGGGCGGCCGGTCCCGGCAGCGTCCCGTACTACACCGTCGTGGCCTCTGCCGGCGGGCAGCCCGAGCTCAGCGTCCGGACCAACGCCACCTCCTGCACTCTGGACCAGCTGCAGTGTGGAGCGGAGTACGCCGTGGTGGTGCTGGCCGGGGACGACAGCTGCAACAGCAGCGTCTACGCTTCCACCACCGTGACCACTGGTAAAGACGTGGTGTCAGTCTGGTGTGTGTGCTGTGCTTGTTTTTACTTGCTGGCCTCTCAGCACGAACCTCAGAGTAGACGCTTCTCCTAGGGGTGTGTGTCATTTTAAAAAAAAAAAGAAAAAAGTCTGAAATATCGGAGAAGTGCCGTGAGCCCTGTCGACGAGGAGCATGAAGCGATTCCCGACTCTTGTTCTTCAGCGCCGTGCGCGCCGCAGATCCTGAGCCACGAGATGCTGCTGAACTGCTCCAGCAGCCGGGCCCTGGTCGCCTGGGCACCGGACGCCCACGCCACCTCCTTCTCCGTCAGCGCCACGACCACCGGGGCCCCCCCGGCTTCCTGCTCCTCCTCCAACTCCAGCTGCGTCCTGGACGGGCTGTCCTGTGGGAGGCGCTACACCGGAGAGGCCGTCGCCCTGGGGGACCAGTGCACCAGTGCTCCCAGCACCCCGTTTGAGATCCTTACAGGTGCGCTCGAAGCCTTGCTTTTTGAATCCGTTCATTTTGTCCAAAACGGTGAAAAAAGGGGCAGAGGTTTGGGGAATGGAGATAGGTCGATTGATACATAGCATGAGGTTCGCTAGGTTAGGATCCAATTAGTAGCAACGGATGAGATTGTTCATTATATGGTAGTGCATCAACAGCCGAAACGTGTCCCATGCCAGTGGGTGCTTACTGCCCCCACCCTCCTCCTCAGCCCCTTGCAGCCCGACCAACGTGGGGGCCTCGTACACCTGCGGCTCCAGCATCGCTTTGGTCAGCTGGGACGAGGCGCGCGGCCGGGACACCTTCTGCGCCACTGCGCGCGCCGGAGAGCATAGCGAGTCCTGCACGTCCGCCGAGACCCACTGCTCCCTCCTGTCGCTGCTCTGTGGCCGGCTGTACGAGGTCAGCGTGGACGCGGTGGCCGCCCACTGCAACAGCAGCCAATCCGGAGGCGCGCCGATCCAGACAGGTACGTCGCACCCAGAGAGGTACACAACGGGACAGCTAGACATCCCGACGGCTAGACATCCCGACGGCTAGACATCCCGACGGCTAGACTTCCCGACGGCTAGACTTCCCGACGGCTAGACTTCCCGACGGCTAGACATCCCGACGGCTAGACTTCCCGACGGCTAGACAACAAGACGGCTAGACAACCAGACAGGAAGACAACAAGACAGCTGGACATCCAGACAGCTAGACATCCAGACAGGAAGACAACAAGACAGCTGGACATCCAGACAGCTAGACATCCAGAGTGGTGGCCAGAGAGGTAGAGGTAGATCGCGCGTCTTTTGAATCACCATCTCTGAAGAACAGAGCAGAGCTCTCACCGCTGCGTGCTGTTGGAGAGGAGGTGATGCGTCTCACACCCTATCTGACTGCTGTACCCCCCCCCAACAGCACCCTGCGCCCCCCAGAACGTCAGCGCCTCCCTGGAGTGCAGCGGGAACACGGGGCGGGTGAGCTGGCTCGCCAGCGGGGGGGCGACGCGCTACGATGTGCAGGCGCTGGGCCGGGACGGAGACAGCATCAGCTGCACCACCGACACCACCACCTGCAGCCTACCCAGCATGCACTGCGCCGTGACCTACACACTCACCGTCACGCCGTACTTCGACACATGCAGAGGCTTTGCCAGCACCCCGATCCTATTCATCGCAGGTACACTTTTTATTTAATCCTAATTTATAAGGATTAACGTATATTGTATGTATCATGTATCAGTTAATAACTTTGTATCACGTTGAAATCATCCGATAGCCGCATGTACCAAGCTCTGAGCGCTTATGGGGCAGCGGTAGCTCAGGAGGTAGAGCGGGTTGGCTGGTAACCTGAGGGTTGCTAGTTCGATCCCCGGCTCCTCCAGTGTCGAGGTGTCCCTGAGCGAGGCGCCTGACCCTGACTGCTCCCGACGAGCCGGCCGTCGCCCTGCGGGGCTGGCTCCGCCGTCGGTGTGGGGATGTGTGCGCGGTGCAGGGTGCCGGCTGAATGTTTGGCGGTACTGTAAAGCGCTTTGAGTGCGGTTGGGAAAACAAGCCGCTGTACGAATCCTTTTTTCCATTCTGCGAGGCTGATGCTGATCGACTCCCTCCCTCCCTCCTTCGCAGGCCCCTGCCCTCCCCTCGGTGTGACGGCCTCCCTGACGTGTGAGGGCAACGTGGGCACGGTGAGCTGGCAGCCCGCCCTGCTGGCTGACTCCTACCAGGCCTGGGCCACCGGGAACGGACACTCCCACACGTGCAACGCCACTGGCGGCGCCACGCAGTGCTCCTTCACCGACATCCACTGCGGCGAGACCAACGCCATCACCGTGGCGACCACGGAGCGAGGCTGCCAGAGCGTTCCCAGTGCGCCTGTGTCGCTGGATTCAGGTAACATCCCGGCATGAACCCCCGAAGGAACAACCGTCAACCCCGAAAACCCATATAGTGATATAATGGTGTGTAATAATGAGGGTATTTCTCCACTCTCTCTCTCTCGCCGTCTTTTGTTCTGTCTCTCTGTCTCTGTCTCTGTCTCTCTCTCTCTCTCTCTCTCTCTGTCTCTGTCTCTCTCTCTGTCTCTGTCTCTCTCTCTCCCCGTGTCGTGCTCTCTCTCTCTCTCTCTCTCCCCCTCCCTCTCTCTCCCTCCCTCCCTCCCTCCCTCCAGCCCTCTGCCCGCCCACCGGCCTCAGTGGCGTGGCCTCCTGCCTGCTAGACGTCATCCAGGTGAGCTGGGACCCAAGCCCGGAGAGCGGTGTCATGTATAACCTTCACAGCGGAGGCGGCATCACCGCCCTCCCCGGGACGTCCTACACGACCGGCCTGCTGCCGTGTGGGGGGAACGTCAGCTTCGCGGTCACCGCCCAGGACCCCATCTGTACCTCCGCCCTCAGCGAGACCCTCACGGTGGCCGCAGGTACGTGTTCCGATCAGGGCAGGGCAGCTATCGAAAGTCGCAATCGCGATTGATTCGCATTGTATTGGTGAGTTAACTCGCAATGAATCCCACTTTTAAAGTTCTATTTTAAATCCACTCCGATTGAAGTTAAAGGAGATTATCGAATGGATCACTTGCTGCAAGGGTGAAAATTACAAAGAATATTTCTGATATGAATGTTGACATTCTGTGGGCAAAACCTTTCAAAATCAAAGAAAAAATTAAATAAAAAAAGAGAACGTGTCAATTTGTATTAATCACGTTAAAATAAATAATGCGTTAACACGTAATTAACGCATTAACTTGCCCAGCCCTAGTTCTGATACAACGCCTCTCCCCCCAACACAAACACCCGTCCCTTCTTCCTCCCTCGATGGTCACGTCCTCTCTCTTCCCCCCAGTTCCCTGTGCGCCCTCTCACCTGAACGCCAGCACCCAGTGTGGCACCCAGATGGGCCTGCTGACCTGGCGCGCCGGCGTCGGCGCCACGGGCTACGTGGCCACGGCGACCGGGGACAACGGCCATGTCTCTTCCTGTTCCTCCAACGGTACTTCCTGCTCCGTGTGGCTGGAGTGTGGACAGAACTACTCGGCCGCCGTGTTCTCGTCGACCTCCGCATGCAACAGCAGCACTGCGGCCACGGTGGGCTTCACCTCAGGTAACCGCAGAGCGCCGGTGGAGCGGCGTTGGCCGAGTAGGACGGGCAGACACTGACGTTAACATTATGATCATCAGTACAGTCTGCTGATGGGATGGATAGGATCAGGTCAGACGGAAGCCAAACCTCTCTCTCTCTCTCCCTCTCTCCCTCTCTCCCTCTCTCCCTCTCTCCCTCCCTCCCACAGCTCCCTGTCTACCCAGTAACATCGGGGCAGTGTTGGACTGCAGCAGCAACTCGTTTGCGGTACGGTGGGACGCCCGGGCGGGCGCGGTGGTCTCCTACATGGCCGTCGCCATCGGCACTGACGGATCTCGCCACAACTGCCACACCTCCTCCACGGCGTGCTCGGTCATCGGGCTGAGCTGCGGCGTCTCCTACGGCATCACAGTCATCCCATCCACCGCCAACTGCGGCAGCATCGACTCCGCCGACTACCACATCCAGTCAGGTGAGGGGGAATGCAGCCCACTGCACACATAACAATTCTAACTTCTCATCCTAACTTAAGTTAGGGACTCAACGATAGGAAAAATCCTTACTTCCTACGACAGAAGCAGTCCCTAACCTGTTGGCCGTCTCCTATCTTATCTTTGGCCTCCTATCTAATCTTAACTTAAGTAATCCTAACCGTTCGGTCAATACGATTTTTCGATCGGCAATCGTCAGGTGATGTCTGTTCCCGCGCTCCGAATGTTCATGAGATTGATGGAGTGAGTTACTTTTAACGTTGACGGCGGTTAAAGCGCTACTTTCCACGTTAGGCTTCTGAAGATCTGACCTCGACCTCGTTGACCTCGTTAGGCCATTCATTTAATGAGCGCCTGTGATCTCGCTCTTCCCCCACCGCCTGCAGCCCCCTGTGCGCCCCAGGGTGCCGCTGTCGTGCTGGAGTGCAGCACCAACGTGGCGATGGTGAGCTGGAGCGGCACCGGCCCCGCCCAGGAACAGGTGGTCACGGCGGTGGACGCCCAGGGCGACGCCGTCCACTGCTCCACGCCGGGCGCCAACTGCACCTTCGGCCAGCTGAGCTGCGGGGAAACCTACGCCCTGACGGTGGTGGGACACAGCCTGACCTGCCAGAGCACGCCCAGCGCCACCCTTAGCCTCCACTCTGGTACCAATGAGGCACCGCCAGCGCGACACACTCTACCGTTACTGGTTTTGCTTCACCCGCTGGGATCTGGGAGGGGGTCTTTGACTGGGTCTGTTTTTATCTTGAGAGCCACTTTTGTTGGGTTAGGGTTAGGGTTCTTCTTCATATTTGTCTCCTGATGTTTCTTCTTCTTCTAATTCTTCCTGCAAAAGCCAGTCTCTTGCTCAAAATCCTTAGTTCGTCTCTCAAAAGTAGATATCTGTGTCAATGAACATGTCAGTGCCATCAGAAGTCCTTGTGTCATTGTGTACGGATAAGACAAATTGCTTAGTCATGTTGTCAATATAACAGTGTACTCTGGAGGGATGTTCTGATGAAAACTACGGCTAAAGTTTTGAGGACAATTATTGTAAGTTACACCTTAGTGTATGTGGGAGATTGATTGCAAGAGACTGGACAAGATTCACATTTACGCTTTGACTGTTTGTACTGTAATTTGTTGACAGACCATGTCATTGCTAGAAATGTGAACATAGGACAATTTCCTTAGGGTAAACTGTAAATGCATTGCTCTAGGAAATAGAGTGCGGTCTTCCTACACCTCCTGACGTTCCTGTCTGTTGGACCACAAATTCTCATTCTCACGCAGCCTCACTCCTCTTCCTCTTCCTCTTCTCTCTGGCTGTTGACCCCGTCCGATTCCCTGTCCTTCCATTGTCAGACAATGTAACATTGTGCTGTGCTCCAGCTATATATATACTTGCCAGTTCATGGTTCATGAGATGCACCTTTGAGCTATTTCAGTAAACTGATTGATCGTTGGTTGATCACTTCGTTGGTTGAACACTTCACACATTTCCCTTCTTTAGAGAAAGTCAAGATTCACCTGGTAGCAATTTACCAATTCAGGACAGATTTAGAAAAAACGTCTAATGGAAATGTATAGAAATATGCTTTAAATAGTATGACAACTTGTTCAACCATTTTGCATACTTATGCAAATGTTGTTGGGGTGAGACTATTCATTTCTGATCTGAGAAATGTACCAAAGCGTCTGAGAAAAACTGCAATAGTGGAGGAAACGTGATCCACACTCACTCACTCAGACAGTGTTTATTCTCTACTAATACTTGTCTTTTGTTTCCATCGTGACCTTGACTCCTCTCTCCTCCGCTACCAGCTCCCTGTGTGCCCACCCTCCCCGCAGTCACCTTGGACTGTAACACCAACATCGCCGTGGTAACCTGGGACTCGGCACGCGGCGCCGTGTCCTACACCGTCTCCGCCCAGGGCAGCCGCGGCCACAACAGCACCTGCCCCAACCCCGACACCACGTGTGCCTTCAGCGACCTGCTCTGTGGCCAGGACTACAGCCTGACGGTGGTCGCCCACAACCCGGACCAATGCGACAGCATGCCGAGCGAGAACACCACAACCACCACAGGTTCGTGGCTCACGGTGTGCCCGGCGTTCATACCCCGCCCTGGGGGATGAAGACGAGTGTCGAGATGAACGCGATCTGCGTGGATCGTCTCCGTTAATCCAGATCCACCTGCTGAACGTTCGGCTGTACGGCCGGGTGATCAGCCGGGTATTGTACGTGCTGAGACGAGGTGCCCCAGATAGAACGCCCGCTCTCTCTCTCTCTCTGTGTGCAGGGCCTTGCCGCCAGAGCGGCCTGCACGCCTCCCTGCAGTGCAGCACCAACACGGCGGTGGTCTCCTGGACCCCCGCCATCGGCATCCTGACCTACAACTCCTCGGCAGAGGCCATAGACACCACGGACACCCGGAGCTGCACCACGGCCGGGCCAGGCTGCAACATCAGCTCCCTGCTCTGTGGGGAGAGGTACCGGGTCAGTGTCAGCGGGCAGGGCCGCTCCTGCCCCAGCCCCGCCCGGGACTGGAGCCAGATCACTACAGGTAACCACAGCGGGCTCAGCATAGTGGGGGTGGGTAGGCCAACGGTCCGGCACTTAGACCTTGTTGTACACAGGGAATGGGTTAACCTGGCGATTGTTAGCACTTGGTTCTATGAACAGCCTCACTGCACAGACAGCGATATATAGTTTGACTTTCTTATGACAAAAAAAAGTCGCTTTGGAAAAAGGTTTCTGCTAAGCGTAAATGTGAACGTAGTGTGTTGAAAGACGGCCGACCATTGAGGTCTGTCTGTTCACCGCCGGCCCCCAGCCCCCTGCCGGCCCACACTGCTGAGCGTGGTGTCGTCCTGCGACTCGGACACCATCGAGGTCTCCTGGCGCTCGTCGCAGGGCTCGGACAACTACCGCGTGGTCGCCGAGGCGCCTGACGGCTCCAGCCTGAACTGCACCACCGGCGACACCGACTGCCAGATCGCCGGCCTCCTCTGCGGCCGGCGCTACAGCGTGCACGTGGTGGGCATGAACGCAGGCTGTCCCGGGGAACGGAGCGACGCGACCACGCTGCAGACCGGTGAGGACCCGACACTATCGGTCACCACACAGCGCCTCGGCCACGGGGTGAATGCAGGGCATTTAAGCGCATGCATGACATTCTCTGTTCGACTTTCAATAGCATTCAATCGTTGGACTTGGATGCACAGACAATTTGTTTGCTTAGAATAAACATAATCTTATCAGTTCATTGCACCCACTGAGCTCTGATTAAGCTCCACCTCCAACATTAACCTCCACCTCCACCTCCACCATGAACCTCCACCTCCACCTCCACCATGAACCTCCACCTCCACCATGAACCTCCACCTCCACCTCCACCATTAACCTCCACCTCCACCTCCACCATTAACCTCAACCTCCACCTCCACCATGAACCTCCACCTCCAGCCCCACCCATTAACCTCCACCTCCACCTCCATCCATTAACCTCCACCTCCATCCATTAACCTCCACCTCCACCTCCACCTCCATCCATTAACCTCCACCCCCACCTCCACCCACAGCTCCCTGCGTGCCGCGCAGCGTGGTCACTGAGCTGGACTGCCTGGCGGGGAGCCTCAACGTCACCTGGCAACAGAGCAGCGACGCCCGGGGATACGTCGCCACGGTGACCTGCAGCCGCACGGGCCACACGGCGTCGTGTAACACCACGGAGCCTCACTGCCTGGCCACCGGCCTGTATTGCGGCGCGGACTACGAGGTGGCGGTGCTGGCCTACGACGAAGCCTGCAGCAGCTCCTCCGGCCCGGTGCAGCTCGTTGCCACGGGTAACGCTCCCATCCACTCCCAGGCGCTGTGGTCTATCTAGCGGGTTTGATCCGGTGTGCGAGGTCGTCTAGGGACTATTTTAGCTCCTATGAAAATCACAAAACCAAGAAAAGTGTTTTAAAGAGCACCAGTGGGAAGTAAGAAGTGCAATTTGGAACTTTGCAAGGATTCTGTTACACGTGCATTTCTCTTCTTCCTGTTACCCCTTGCTTCACTGATACCCCTACCCTCTGTGTGGCCCTCCCCTCTCTCCCACCCTCTGTGTGTCTCTCCCCTCTCCCCCTCTCAGCTCCCTGCCCCCCGCTCATCTTCGACACGCCGGTGGACTGCGACACCAACGTGGTGTCCGTCTCCTGGAACGGCAGCGCGGCCGGGGTGCAGTACACCGCCATGGCGCTCGGCTCGGACGGCCAGCGGCACAACTGCACCGGGCTCACCGGCTGCTCCGTCAGCACCCTGGGGTGTGCCACGCAGTACAACGTCTCCATCACCCCCGCCAGAGGGGCCTGCATGGGGTCTCAGAGCCCCACGCAGCTCGTCAGAACAGGTGAGGACCCTAACGCTAACGCTAACCCTAACGCTAACCCTGACCCTGACCTTAACCCCTATCCCCTAACCCAAACCCCTAACCCTCACCCTCACCTTATCCCCTAACCCTCACCCTAACCCTAACCCTCACCCTCACCCTCACCTTATCCTCTAACCCTAACCCTCACCCTCACCCTCACCCTTAACCCCTATCCCCTTACCCAAACCCCTAACCCTCACCCTCTGTCCATTATGTCAAATAAATTGACACTGGACACACATATCCGCTTTTTTCTCTCTTTAATCTCAGTTATTCTGAACCAGTATTATGAGTCATACGGAATAACCTAAAGTTGTTCAAAAAAGAAAGAGGCCCCCCCCAGCGTAGACAGGCCCGCTCTGGCCGATCACCGATCTGAGCGCGCTAACTTCCCGTTCCCCGGCAGCCCCCTGTGTGCCCCGGCTGAGGAACGTGGAGATGGACTGCCTGTCCGAATCAGCCTGGGTGATGTGGGAGGATCCCGTCCGCAACCTGGGCCAGAACCACACTGTCACGTCCACAGACCAGCTGGGCCATGTCCAGAGGTTTGAGTGTTCCGCCGCGCAAGCTGTGTGCGCAGTACCGTCCATGACCTGCGGGCGGCACCTCAACTTCACCCTCGCGGCCAGCGACCAGCAGTGCTCCAGTGGGCCCAGCAACATGATCACGACCGAGACCGGTGGGTGCTTCTGTTGTGACGATCAAAATAACTATTCACCATTAAAAGGTTGTTATTTCGGAAAATGTGTAAATGGCCCAAATCTTCAGACCTCAATTGTTTCACAACACGCCGAAGAGGCAGTTCTCTGTTATACTCGAAACATGGTTTCCCTTTGCAATTGGTACCTGCCGGTAACAATTGATCTCTTCAATAAGGGACAGAGAAGTGTCCTATTGTCCCAGGGACACCACGTCTGTCTTCATCACATTGTTGTAAAGTCATGCGAGCAGCCCTGATCGTCTGTAACACCGACCCCCTGTTCCTCTTCCCCGGCCCAGCCCCCTGCCCGCCCCTGCACGTGACTGCGGCGGTGGGCTGTGAGAACCGCACGGCGAGCGTGTCCTGGTTGCCTAGCCCCGGCGCGCTGACGTACACCGCCACCCTGGAGCACACGGACGGCCAGACCACCTGCTGCACCACGGCCGGCACCGGCTGCGACATCGCCCAGCTGCCCTGCGGAAACATGTTCGTGCTGCTGGTCACCGCCGAGGGCAGGACCTGCAACAGCTCCCAGAGCCCCGGCAGCATCATCAGGACAGGCAAGGAACAGCAGGCACTCATGCACTACGGCAGATCACTGTTCACTAGGGTATGACTGTAGTGAACAGTGATCTACCATCAGGACAGGCAAGGAACAGCAGGCACTCATGCACTACTGCAGATCACTGTTCACTACGGTATGACTGTAGTGAACAGTGATCTACCATCAGGACAGGCAAGGAACAGCAGGCACTCATGCACTACGGCAGATCACTGTTCACTAGGGTATGACTGTAGTGAACGGTGATCTACCATCAGGACAGGCAAGGAACAGCAGCCACTCATACACTACGGCAGATCACTGTTCACTACGGTATGACTGTAGTGAACAGTGATCTACCATCAGGACAGGCAAGGAACAGCAGCCACTCATGCACTACTGCAGATCACTGTTCACTACGGTATGACTGTAGTGAACAGTGATCTACCATCAGGACAGGCAAGGAACAGCAGGCACTCATGCACTACGGCAGATCACTGTTCACTAGGGTATGACTGTAGTGAACAGTGATCTACCATCAGGACAGGCAAGGAACAGCAGGCACTCATACACTACGGCAGATCACTGTTCACTAGGGTATGACTGTAGTGAACAGTGATCTACTATCAGGACAGGCAAGGAACAGCAGGCACTCATGCACTACGGCAGATCACTGTTCACTAGGGTATGACTGTAGTGAACAGTGATCTACCATCAGGACAGGCAAGGAACAGCAGCCACTCATGCACTACTGCAGATCACTGTTCACTACGGTATGACTGTAGTGAACAGTGATCTACCATCAGGACAGGCAAGGAACAGCAGGCACTCATGCACTACGGCAGATCACTGTTCACTAGGGTATGACTGTAGTGAACGGTGATCTACCATCAGGACAGGCAAGGAACAGCAGGCACTCATGCACTACTGCAGATCACTGTTCACTACGGTATGACTGTAGTGAACAGTGATCTACCATCAGGACAGGCAAGGAACAGCAGCCACTCATGCACTACTGCAGATCACTGTTCACTACGGTATGACTGTAGTGAACAGTGATCTACCATCAGGACAGGCAAGGAACAGCAGCCACTCATACACTACTGCAGATCACTGTTCACTGCTGTATCACTGTAGTGAACAGTGATCTACCATCAGGACAGGCAAGGAACAGCAGGCACTCATACACTACGGCAGATCACTGTTCACTACGGTATGACTGTAGTGAACAGTGATCTACCATCAGGACAGGCAAGGAACAGCAGGCACTCATACACTACGGCAGATCACTGTTCAATGCTGTATCACTGTAGCGAACATGATGCACACTGTCCTTTAAAAGCAACAATGCAACACTGCAAAAAGTACCGCGTACAATCAGTCCTCAGGCTAAGAGTAACTCGATTTAACCCCCGCCCATCGCAGAGCCTTGCATCCCGCTGAACCTGCGCGCCAACCTGAGCTGCAGCAGCAACGTGGCGTCCGTCAGTTGGGACCGCAGCCAGGGGGGCCAGCAGTACCGCGTGGAGGCACGGAACAGCCAGGGCGACCTCGCGGACGAGTGCCGGAACTACGATGGCAGCTGCGAGCTGAAGGGCCTGGCGTGCGGACAGCTGTACGCGGTCACGGTGGCGGCTGAGAACAGCGACTGCACCAGCGCGCCCAGCGACAGCGTGAAGATCAGAACAGGTGAGGCCAAGCCCGTGTAGAGACACTCCATCTGGTGGATGAAATGCAAGTAAAGTGCAGAAGGACACAGGGTACAATGAGAACCCCATACCGGTTTTGTTCTGAGATCATTTCTTTGTGTCTAATGAGGCTCAGTCTCTAAGGTACAATATGCAAAATGTTTAAGTTTGAAATTGTCTCTACAACCCATTCTGTCATGTAGTCTCCAACTTAAGGCTATAGGGATGTAGTGCGGAGTTAGGAGAGAGTAGGGAAGGGTGAGCAGCAGAGGTGTTTCTTCTGGAGACAATCCCTTCTGGATCCAGCATGAAGTCCCATATCTTCGTAGTGCACGTCGGGCGACTCCCGTGTTTTCATTTCAAGAATCGAGAAAACCCGTCTCAGCGCAGTGTGTCCCTCTAACCGCCCCCAGCACCCTGTACCCCGGCCAACGCCTCCACCGCCGTGGACTGCGGGGACAACGCGTTGACGGTGAGCTGGAGCCAGAGCGCCGGCGCCGACTCCTACAGGGCCACCATCGTGGACGCCAGCGGCCAGACCAGCAGCTGCGTGGCCATGGAGGCGGGGAACTGCAGCCTGACCGGGCTCAGCTGTGGACAGATGTACCGCGTCTCGGTGGTCTCCTCCGACGGGGTCTGCGACAGCCCGCCCACCGACGTCATGGAAACACACTCGGGTGAGGGGGGCCGGGGGGGGAATCGTGAACTGTTGGAATGATATTAATAATTACAATAATCAATTGGCTTACGTAGCGCTTTGCTAGGGCTCAAAGTCGCTTTACACTGAGGGGCGGTGGTGGTAAAACAAACAGACATACCGCACTGACACACAGGTGGATCGGGGGGGCGGGGGCTAAGAGAAGGCAGTAGAGAAACGATGGGTCTTGAGGCGGGATCAGAATACTGGGATGGACTCTCTGATGTCTTTGGGAGGGAGTTCCAGAGCCTGGGAGCTGCCCTAGAGAAGGCCATGGGCATGATGGCTGCACACCAAAGGTGTGTGTGTGTGTGTGTGTGTGTGTGTGTGTGTGTGTGTGTGTGTGTGTGTGTGTGTGTGTGTGTGTGTGTGTGTGTGTGTGTGTGTGTGTGTGTGTGTGTGTGTGTGTGTGTGTGTGTGTGTGTGTGCGCGCGCGCGCAGGGGTTGTACTTTGGGTTAAGGGGCTTCCTTGTCTCACAGATTAGAAACACAATGATTCACTTCATTCTGCATGTCGGCCCTCCTCGGCTTCCTAACCCTCAACTAACCACAGAGTAACCAGGGAAGCAAAGTGGTGTATCTGTCACCCTTAACACAGAGTCGTAACCCCCATGTGAGACCCTGTGTTGACCCTCACTCCCTGACCTCGGACCCCCCCCTCCCAGTGCCCTGTCCGACCGGCAGCATCGAGGCGCTGATGGACTGCGCCTCACGGACCGCCCTGCTGTCCTGGGGCTGGGCTGGGGGTGACGTGGGCTACACGGTGACTGCCAGCCCCGTCTTCCAGGGTGACGCCTTCACCCGCAACACCAGCGAGACCACTGTCGCCATGGAGGGGCTGCAGTGCGGACAGGGATACTTCATCTTCGTGACGACCCGTGGCGACACCTGCGACAGTGGCTTGGCGCACATGAATGGACTGCTGCTGACCCGTGAGCACATCTCTTTATAGGATGATATGTATGGATATATATGTACATATCTCTATAGATATGGATATATATGGATATATATGTGCATATCTCTTTATAGGATGATATGTATGGATATATATGTACATATCTCTTTATAGATATGGATATATATGTACAGATCTCTTTATAGATATGGATATATGTATATATATATGTACACATCTCTTTATAGGATGGATATATATGTACATATCTCTATAGATATGGATATATATGTACAGATCTCTTTATAGATATGGATATATATGGATATATATGTCCATATCTCTTTATAGGATGGGTGTATATGGATATATATGTACATATCTCTTTATAGATATGGATATATATGGATATATATGTCCATATCTCTTTATAGGATGGGTGTATATGGATATATATGTACATATCTCTTTATAGATATGGATATATATGGATATATATGTACATATCTCTTTATAGGATGGGTGTATATGGATATATATGTACATATCTCTTTATAGATATGGATATATATGGATATATGTGCATATCTCTTTATAGGATGGGTTTATATGGATATATATGTACATATCTCTTTATAGGATGGGTTTATATGGATATATATGTATATATCTCTTTA
This sequence comes from Pollachius pollachius, assembly GCF_949987615.1. Taxonomy (NCBI): domain Eukaryota; kingdom Metazoa; phylum Chordata; class Actinopteri; order Gadiformes; family Gadidae; genus Pollachius; species Pollachius pollachius. The sequence goes on from NC_136940.1 coordinate 25,694,907, forward strand.
TAGATATGGATATATGTATATATATGTACCGATCTCTTTATAGGATGGATATAGATGTACATATCTCTTTATAGATATGGATATATGTATATATGTACGTTTCTCTTTATAGATATGGATATATATGTTCGTATCTCTTTATAGATATGGATATATGGATATATATGTATATATCTCTTTATAGATATGGATATATGTATATATATCCACATGTTGTGTTTACAAGTCCTCTGAACGATGACCAAAGATCAACGGCCGTGATGAAGAGCCTGTCTCCTCTCTCATACTGGTGCTGATTCTGACCTCTCCCGTGACGCCCACCTCAGAGCCGTGCGCGCCCAGCCACATCTACACGGACTACGCCTTGGGCATCGGCCAGGTGTCTTGGGACGCCGGCGCCGGGGCCGACCGCTACACGGCCCACGCCGTGACCAGCGAGGGCGCGGCCGCCTCATGCGACACGATCGACACGAACTGTGACATGCAGGGCATGAACTGCAGCCAGCTGTACAACGTGAGCGTGCACGCACACAACAGCGCCTGCAACGACAGTGTGGAGTCGGAGCCGGTGGTCATCCAGACAGGTGAGTGGACGACCCCACCCCCCCGCTCTGTCCATACGGGGGGATGGGCAGGAGGAAACACGTCTTTGAGGAACGCTCCCGACACCACGTTATGTTGACTCATCTGATCAGGAGGGTTAACTCGGTCTTCCTAAGCCTTGCTTTGCTTGTTGATGCCACCCTGATGTCAGCCATGTTTGGCACCGATTGACGGGAGACTTCCTTTGGCAGGAAGTCTCCTTCTGAAAGTCCCACATCCACAAATCCACTACCCACAAACCAACCCCACGCATGATACCACAGGAGGCTATTTAAATATTTAAATTTTTAGAATATTTACAGCATTTGTCTACTCTAATTGCAGCATTTTTGCACTGCACTGTATTTTGCACTACAATCCACCGTGGCTGGTACCACTACCACTCGATCACTTTACATCCCTGTTACTTATTATTCATTATCTTTGCTTATTTTTCTTACTTATTTTATATATTTTCAAACATCTATTTACTTTTTCTTGTATTGTTGCTGCTATGTGTGTGCGTTGAGCTACCGACCACAAGGGTTTCACTGTGGTAAAAGCGGTTCTGAGTCTGGCCCTCGCGCGGCGTGTCGCCCGCAGAGCCCTGTGCGCCCACCGGCGTGCTCACCAGGGTGGAGTGCGACACCGACGCCACCACGGTGAGCTGGGAGACCAGCCAGGGCGCGCTGAGCTACGTGGTCAACATGGACGGCCGAGACGGCCACTCCCTGTCCTGCCACACCTTCACCACCTCCTGCACCCTGGAGGGCGTGCACTGCGGCACCGTGTACTACGCCTGGGTGGTGGCCCTGGGCGAGCGGCTCAACAGCTCCGGCTTCAACACCGTCGTGATGGCGTCAGGTGGGGGCTCACACACTGCCGGCGTTCCTTCTCAAGATTCCTTCCTTGCTGATTAAGGGAGTTTTTTTCTTGCCCTGGTGGGGGCGTGGGTCGGCGTAGCTCAGGAGGTAGAGCAGTTGTCTCGTAACCGAATGGTTGCCAGATGTGTCCCTGAGCAAGACACTCAGAGCCGGCGCTGGCCGTTTCGGCGCCCAAGGCGACTCGACACCAACTTGCGTCCTGGACAGGTCTTCCGAGCGGGGGGTTGCTCCGGTGACGGTTTCGGGGCGCCCTAGCAATTGCTCCCGCGCCCCCTCCCTTCTCCGTTTGTTTCGTACATTTTAATTGACTAATTAAGGGCGCCACCAGAGGGCGCCCCCAACGCATTTGCCGCCCTAGGCGATGGCCTAGGTCGCCTATGCCGAGCGCCGGCCCTGAAGACACTTAACCCTGACTGCTCCTGACGAGCTGGCTGTCGCCCTGCGTGGTTGACTCTGCCGTCGGTGGGTCAATGTGTGTATTAACCGATCTCAGTCGCTTTGGATGAAAGCGTCTGCTAAATGCCCTAATTGTAATTGCAATTGGGTAAGGGGGGTGTCATTCATTTTTGGCCTGTTAGGCCCTTTGAGACTGTAATGGTGATTAAGGGCTACACAAATAAAATGAATTGAATTGAAAGCATGTCCTGTTGAGCCACACAGGCTCACCGCCAGAATAAAAACGCTCTTGTGGAAACAGAGTGACAGCCTTAAATGAAATGGGTTTACTGCAAACCCAGCAAACCCACAGATATCCCATCGAGATGCTTATTGTTAATGAGAAGTGACATCAAAATCTCACTCCGTCCTCTCCCCCCCCCCCCCCCCCCTACCTTGAAGCTCCGTGCGCGGCGGCGCAGCTGGAGGTGGAGGTGGACTGTCTCAACGACACGGCGGCGGTCAGCTGGGGCACGGCGCTCGGAGCCGTCTCCTACTCACTGGCCGCCACCGCCACCGACGGCCACCGGGCGGCGTGCGAGGCGCAGGGCGCCTCCTGCCTGCTGACGGAGCTTCAGTGCGGCCAGGTGTACAGCCTGGCCCTCAGGGCCATCAACCAACGGTGCCAGACCCTGAGCCAAGAGGACGTCACCTTCAGCACGCGTGAGTCCTACCGGGGGAGACGTCACACACGCGTCACTCGACGGCCCGTCAACGAATATCACGTTGCGACGACCTGTGTTGCATTATCCAACCTCAAAACTGACATTGTCATCCTCGCTTTAGCTTGGGAGTGTTTTCTTTCGGAGTTATTGCTCATTTACAGAATCTTATTCTTTCTTTCGGTCAAGCATAAGTCATTTGAATTGGTGTGAGCATCAGTATTTGTGAAATCTGCTTCATAAATACAAATTGTTTTAATAAGAGCGAATTTCAAAAAAAACACATTTTCCAAATTCTTTAGGGTCTGTGGCGGCAGAAACGCGCTGGCGTTGCAAAGCACTGGGATAGTAGTGCTGAAAAATAACCTGCCGGGCTTCAGTGCTTTGCTTACTGTTCCTATGACCACCATCATTATTATCTCCTTGGTTCCTTGCTTAACATCGTATCGACGGCTTCTGATCATGCACCCATATATGTGTAACAACCACCTCTTTAGCTCAAATGAAACGTATGTTTGGCAAAATCTGTGACTGGGTGACTTGGAAAAGCAAAAGTGAGGTTTCTGAAGGCCAGCACTCTGTCATTGCAAACGGCCGCTCAGTGTGACACCCCTCCTGCGCCCCCAGGGCCCTGCGCCCCTGGGCGTCTGGGGGTGGACCTGCTGGCTGGGGCCAGCTCAGCCCGGCTGCACTGGGAGCTGATGCCGGGCGTGGAGAGCTACACGGCCACGGCCAACTGCTCTGATCACGCAGAGGTCACGGAGTGCGTCTCCACCAATGGCACCTGCGAGTTCAGCGCGCTGCACTGCGGAGAGAGCTACCAGTTCTCCGTGGTCGCCCACAGCAGCATGTGTCAGAGTGACGTCAGCAGCACTGTGGAGATACAGACAGGTGGGTCCTTAAAACCTGCTCGATGGTTAGTTGGGGGGTCAGTCCGACGTTTGACTCGTTAACTGAATCCATCTCAACTCAAAAAAGGTTCATTGAGTCTAACTTGATAAAATTAACTTGTATGTTCATGTAAACAGACTGGTGTTCATTTGTTTGTACCTGACATGTTTCGACTACCTTCTGCAGTCTGAAAGATGTCAGGTACAAACAAATGAATACTAGTCTGTTTACATGAACATACAAGTTCATGAATCCATCTATGTTTAACGTTTGTTAACTCCCAACTGTTGCACCATTGGAAGTCGATTGATAATCATGATGTGTCGAGCGAGGACACATCATGCGTGCAACAATAGCGTAGCGCGAATGTTTAAAATGTGCTGTTGGATCAGTCTTGCGTGTTAAAGCATTGTATACCGAAATGCCTCGCTGTTGATCTTTACAATACCCTTAAACATTGCAATTTCCCACGCAAGCAGGAATAAAACAAAGCCTTTTGTCACCTATAATCATGGTCCATCCCAGTGCATTATTTGCATGACTTGGATGTGGAATCCCTCAGCACCACGGCTCAGTGCTGAAATAGTCCTTCTCCTTCCTCAGAGCCATGTCAGGTGAGCCTGAGTGTGAACGGGTCATGTGACAGCGAGACGGTGACGCTGGACTGGACGGCGGCCACCGGGGCTGTGACCTACCTGGTCACAGCCGAAGGAGACCTGGGCTGGGACAGACACTTCCAGACCAACGACACCATGCTGGAGGTGGAACTGCAGTGCGGACAGAGCTACACCTTCACCGCACGAGCGCAGGGGCAAAGCGGCGACGGCCCCGTCAGCGCCCCGGCCCATTTCGCCGCAGGTATGTGGATCCATCGGGTTTTAATCGCATTGAAGGGAATACATTTCAACGTTCGCAGTTGTACAGCATTACATCGTCATCCTGTGCATTGAGATACTCGTGAAAAGGCAAGGGGGGGTCATTGACGTATTACAAATACACTTGGTAGATAACACATTGTTAGTATATGCTACACGTGAACCTCCTAAGATGGCGCAATTTGATTGGTTCGCTATCTCGGGATATCGGGCAATATCCCAGGATTGAGATCTCAAACTCGGGATATTGTATGCATCGCAAAATGTCCCGCTTTGTTGGCTAATAAAAACAAATAAATCCCGGCGAAAAGTGTTATCTTGTTTATTGTTGGAGTGTTCACGTGTAGCATATACACATATACAATAGCCCCCCTCGACATTCGCTCTCGGGGGGGGGGGGGGGCTATTCCCCACTATTCACCTCACCTTCGGCAAATAATTGTTGAACATCGTAGGTCTGACACGGTACGATTTGAAACCCTTGATCCTCACATGCGTTCACGTCCTCTGGGCGCGGCCCGGAGGCCGGTCTCACAGCGGCCCTCTCTCCCCTCAGCCCCCTGCGTGCCCCACCACGTGGAGGCCTTCGTGCAGTGCGAGGACCACCTGGGCGCCGTCAGCTGGGCGCTCAGCGACGGCGCCGACGCCTACACGGCCGTGGCGGTAGGGGAGGACGGCCACACCCACATGTGCAACTCCCCCAACAGCACCTGTACCTGGGACGACCTGCACTGCGGCGAGCGCTACCTGGTGCACGTGGTGGCCCACGACCACGTGTGCACCAGCTCGCCCAGCAACAGCACGTCCATACGCATGGGTGAGCCAAGAGTCAAACGATCACAAAACTAATATGATCGAGTTGAAACACTATTATATATAGATATATATATTTATATGTATATATATTTTAAATGTTTTATAGAAAGTGCAGAGCAGCTGGATACATATCTGTACATTATTTTAGTTTTATATTTTTCTAGGACCATTTTGTGTATTATTTGAAGGCGAAATTTTCTAAGTAATCAGTCACAGTGTTTTTTTGGGAGAGACATACTGAATAAATACATCATGTTTTCAAAAATAATCATTTGATTAATCGTGATTTCAATATTGACCAAAATAATCGTCATTAATATTTTCTCCATAATCGAGCAGCCCTACTCTGGACAGCCCTCTTGACTTAAACACATCCAAAACGTTGTTCTTTTCAGCCCCCTGCATCCCCCAGGGCCTGGAAGCTACCCTGGACTGCTCTAACAGGGTTGGTGGATTTATTCCGTTCTACGTCTCGCTGCGTTGTGGACGACGCGGAGCAGATATGTATAACTGCGGCTGTTCCCCAGGTGGCCACGCTGACCTGGAACCCCAGCCAGGGCTCAGCCGTCTACAACGTTACCGCGGAGACCGGCGACGGGCATGTTCTGAGCGTCGGCACCGCGGGCACAATAGCGCAGTTCTCCGAGTTCCAGTGTGGCCAGGTGTACTTCCTGTCTGTGCAGGCGGTGGAATCTGTGTGCCGGAGCGTCCCCAGCACAGCCATCACCCTGGACTCAGGTAGGAGGGGTCAGACGCTGGGGGCGGACACTAGGGGCTGTTCGCTGAGGCCAGCCGTGGGCGTGGTCATACAAGTCAACGGATTGGATATTTGATCAACCGTTGCTGATCAAAAACATGAAATTGCTCCCTGATTGTAGGACATTAAACTGTGTTTGATGTGGCCACACAGGGCAGAGCGTAGATGAGCTGACCGCACCGGGTGACATCCTCCTCGGCCCAGCCTGGATGTATAGGCGCTAGTCATTAAAGGTGACATGTTACACCACCAGGTGTGAGTGTGATGAGGCTTTCCAAGCCGTTCTGAAAATCGGCTTCTTCTGACATCACAAGTGGGCGTGTCCACCTAGATGTTTGACGGAGAGATGAGCAACGTTTGCTACAGTCCACTTGTGATGTCAGAAGAGGCAGATTTTCGAAAACGGCTTGTAGCGGCTAATCACGCACGCACCTGGTGGCATAACGTGTCACCTTTAAAAGGTTGGGGTAAATCCAGGACACATTTCATTTATTTTAAATAAAATGCATTTAAAGTGTTTCAGGTGTGGGTCTTAAAACACAGTCAGGTTAATCACCTCATCTTCATTTGAGGACTGGAAATAATGTAAAAGTGCCTCCCCCCTGCCTCTCGCCGTCTCCCCAGCACCCTGCCCCCCCACCAACGTCACCAGCTCCATGGACTGCCTCTCCAACATCGCCGTGGTGACGTGGAGCGCCTCGGCCGGAGCCGAGTTCTACACGGCCGCTGTGCTGGACTGGCAGGGCAGGGCGACCTGCATGTCCTCCTCTGAGCAGTGCGGCATGCCCAACCTGGACTGTGGGCAGAACTACACCGTCACCGTCACCGCCTCCCGGCAGAACTGCCCCTCGGAGCCCAGCGCCCCCAGCACCCTGCAGTCAGGTAGGGCAGCACCCCGAACACCCCCGAACACCCTGCAGTCAGGTAGGGCAGCGCCCCCAGCACCCTGCAGTCAGGTAGGGCGGCGCCCCCAGCACCCTGCAGTCAGGTAGGGCAGCGCCCCACACATCAGCTCAGAGACTTCTCAGCTCGTTGTTAGCGTGAACCATCACAACGTGTGGCCAGCTGGTGGAAGGTCCCCCATGCTAAATGTTTCCCCGGTTTCCGTGGTAACGTGAGGACTCACCCCACCGTTCAGGGGTTTGGGGGCACCTAGACGATTTCATGTCATCCCTTTTATTCAACAGTTTTCAGCTGTGCTAACGTAATTGCACAAGGGTTTTCTAATCATGAATCAGCCTTTTAACACGATGAGCTAAACACCATTGGAACACAAGAGTGATGGTTGCTGGAAATGGGCCTCATTACACCTATATTCCATAAAAACTCAACCGTAGAACAGTCATTTACCGCATTAACAATGTCTAGACTGTATTTCCGATTAATTTAATGCTATCTTCATTGAAAAAAACATTGCTTTTCTTTAAAACAAGTAAGGACATTTCTAAGTGGCCCCAAACCTTTGAGCTGAGCGCATGTTACATGAAGGGTCGTGTCCATCAGCAGTGCTCTAACCAATAGGCCCAGTCCCCATTCAGACCCTCTCTCTCTGCAGTGCCCTGCCTACCCAGCGGGGTGGAGATCATGGTGGACTGCTCCGCCCAGGAGGCTGCAGTGTCCTGGAACCACAGCCAGGGGGCGCTGTCCTACGCCGTGTCGGCCATGAGCGCGCTCGGGGAGATGTCGACGTGCGCCAGCACCGGCCCCGGGTGCACGCTGACCAACCTCACCTGCGGGCAGTCGTACCGCGTCCAGGTGTTGGCCCTGGACAACATCTGCTCCAGCCTTCCCAGCCGGGCGGCCATGTTCAGCACAGGTAGCCATGGAGAACGGGGAGGTGTGATCGGTCATATCGGCTCACGGTCTCTCGCTACATTATACACATTTATCGCTAGAGAGGAAGGAATTGTTCCTGGGGAAAGGAATTCATGAGTCATTTTGTCTCCTGCAAAATCTTGCAGAAGGCAAAATGAATGAGATTGAGGATCAATCATTAGGCTGCCTTACATGTTCCCCAGGCCCCACACCTGCAGTCAAAGCTAAACAACTTAAAGGTGACATATTGTACCAGCAGGCGCGAGCGTCATTAGCCGCTACTAGCCGTTTTGAAAATCGGCCTCTTCTGACATCACAAGTGGGCGTGTCTGAAGAGGCAGATTTTCAAAATGGTTTGCTGCGGCTCATCACACTCACGCCTGGCGGTGTAACATGTCACCTTTAAGACAGAGGACCTAATGCCCCGAGGGCCCTGTCTCTCTGTCCGCCCAGAGCCCTGCCGGCCTCTGATCACGGCCACCGTGCTGGACTGCTACACGGACACGGCGCTGGTGGAGTGGACGCACTCCGAGGGCGCGCTCTCCTACACGACGACAGCGCGCTCGGACGGCAACCACGTGGTCAACTGCACCACCAATAACACCAACTGCGAGCTGGGACCCCTGGAGTGCAGCCAGACGTACACGCTGAGCACCGTGGCCTCGGGCGACACGTGCGACAGCGATGTCAGCGACGGCGTGCAGCTCCCCTCCGGTAGGCCAGCCAAAATGAATGTATACGTGAGGGAGTGACCCTCCCCAGGTGAAACACCTGTTTGTATAGCGTGGCTGTTGTCATGGCCGGTAAGGTGCTTTGTACACGAGCCATTCGGATCTCCGGTGAATTGAAAGGGGTTGTGCGATGGCAAAGCAAAGAGAGATGTTTTCTCAGTTTAAACTGAGACAGTTGTACGAGAGATGTATTCAACCGTTGTCAAGATCCCCTCTGGAGCAGGCAATTCTTGGATTCCCCAACCTTACATTTCTATATTATTTAACCTGGCGTGCGGAGTTATCCAAAGGTACACCACAGTGAGTTCTCCAGCCGTTCTTACAGAGCGGCTCGCGTTGGAGCCAGGGTGAACCCTGAACCTGCCTATTGTCGATGTCGCTCAGAGGGCCGGGTCCATCAGGTGTCGTTCCCTCTCACTCCTCGTCCCCCTCCTCAGTGCCCTGCCCCCCGTCGTCGGTGGTGACGGAGCCCGTCTGCTCGGCCCACATGGCTCGCGTGAAGTGGGACCCGGTGGTGGGTGCGGACTCGTACCTGGTGCAGGCCTTTGGCGTCCAGGAGCACTTCGTCCAGTGCCAGAGCGTCTCCAGGGCGTGCACGCTGCGCAACCTGCTGTGTGGCTTCACCTACAACGTCACCGTGCTCGCCGTCAACAGCGTGTGCAACGTGTCTGAGAGTGCCGTCTCCGTGCTGCCGGCAGGTGAGTCTCTGCACAAGAGGGACCGTTCACCGGCTGTCCTGGCCGCTCAATTTGTATTTTATTTTTTATTGAAATAATTAAACCAATTATTTTTTTTAAACTCAGTGTTTGAATTCCACCTCAAACAGTGGGTTCACTGGCTCTTTAGGTTGACAGGCTAACCTTATAACCCGCATAATTACTTCTATAAAACAGGCTGCTCACAGTGAGTGCGTTCTCCACACTGCCTGGAGTGGAACTAGCAGTCTATCAGCAGCAGGGGATTTAGCAGACAGAGTGTGGAGTCATGACCCGACTCTGGCTCTCATTGGCTAGTACTCGCTGATAACTTGGATGAGAGGTGGACCCCCCCCCTAACGTGGACGCCCTGTTTGAGTTTTGACGAAAGGTGGAGGAGTTTGCACCCCGATAACCTCGTTGCTCTGCGTGTCCCAGAGCCCTGCGCCCCCAACCTGGTGCAGGCCGCCCTGGACTGCGAGTCGGGGGCCGTGTCCGTCTCCTGGGAGGCCAGCCAGGGGGCCCTCTCCTACACGGCGGTCGCCCAGGGCAACGGAGGATACTCGGAGACATGCAACACCACGGGCACCACGTGTCAGTTCAGCGCCCTGATGTGCGGCCTGTCCTACAGCGTCTTCGTGAGGGCGATGGGCGAGGACTGCAGCAGCGCAGATAGCACGGCGGTGCAGGTCGACACAGGTAAAGTAATGCCCCCTGGAGTTAATAGCACCACCGTAATGCCCCCTGGAGTGAATATCAACACTGTAATGCCCCCTGGAGTGAATATCACATCCGTAATGCCCCCAGGAGTGATGATCACCACTGTAATGCCCCCTGGAGTGAATATCACAACCGTAATGCCCCCAGGATTGATGATCACCACTGTAATGCCCCCAGGAGTGATGATCACCAATGTAATGCCCCCTGGAGTGATTATCACCACTGTAATGCCCCTAGGAGTGAACATCACCAGCATAACATCTCATGGGGCAGTGGCAGATTTCCTTCACTTCATTCACAATTGACTCTTCCCCGTTGGTTGGGCGCAGTACCGTGTGTGCCCCAGCGGGTGGCAGCAGTGATGGAGTGCAGCAATGACACCGGCCTGGTGTCATGGGAACAGGCAGAGGCCGGGCTCTCGTACCAGGTCCGTGCGCTCGGCGCCGACGGCCACCAAGTCGTGTGTGGCAGCTCCGGCGACCGCTGTCAGCTACCCAGCATGCACTGCGGCCAGCCCTACAACCTGACAGTGACGGCTCTGGACGGAGAGTGTGACAACGTCAGATTCAACCTCAACCTGCAGTCTGGTACGTGAAATGTGTGTGCCTGTGTGTGTGTGTGTGTGTGTGTGTGTGTGTGTGTGTGTGTGTGTGTGTGTGTGTGTGTGTGTGTGTGTGTGTGTGTGTGGTGAATTGCAAGCACAACACAGAGGTGCTCCCTGCTGAAATGCACCGCAGAATTGCTGTGGTCTTGAAATATTTACTCCTGGCATTAATATTTGTGATGATGTAAACCTAACTTCATCGTCAAGTGCTATTTTAAAAGAATATTTTCCAAAAAAAAGCATGAAACAATTCTATGATGTTTTGAGAAGACAACATTAGGGTTACAGATTTGAATTTCAGAAAGACCAAAGGGCATCACACAAAAACCTTCCTAGATAGATAGATGGATAGATGGATGAGTACTTTATTGATCCCCAGGGGGAAAGTCACACACAGCATACACATACAACATAAACAAGATCATAAAATAAAATAAAATATCCAAATGGATTATATGAACTATAAAATATATAAAATATAAAAAGATATGCTTTGGAGAATGTGTGACATGACGGTGGTGCAAATAAGTACTTACAGACTACTTAAAAACGTTGTAAACCATGTTCCCCCCCCCAGTGCCCTGCAGGCCCACCAACGTGCGCACCTCGATGCCGCAGTGCCCCTTCACCCAGGCCTCGGTGGCCTGGGAGCACGCCAGAGGGGCCCAGGCCTACGCCGTCCAGGGCGTCTCCTGTAACACCACGGCCGCGACCAGCTGCCAGCTGAGGGATCTGGTCTGTGGGCACACGTACAACGTCAGTGTGGTGGCCGGCGACGACGCCTGCGACAGCCCGGAGAGCGCGTTGGCTCAGCTCAGCACAGGTATGACCTGAGGAGCCAGCCGTCCATCCAGCCCCCCGCTGCGTGGTGTGGCAGCTCGCGGCCAGTAGGGGGCGGTTTGAGGGCTGGAGAATATTAAAGGTGACATATTAAACCAACAGGTGAGAGTGTGAATAGCCGTTACAACCGTTTGGAAAATCTGCCTCTTCTGCCTCTTCTCTCACTTGGTGGTATAGTATTTCACCTTTAAAAGAGTTAGTTATGGTTAGTTATAACAACGCATTTACTCCATTAGAGTTGTGGGTTATAGTGTTTACCCTCATGATCTCAAACGTGTTAAATATTGAATTGGATCATGGATTGTCTGCATAAAACTCAAATGCTGGCTTTCATGCTTGCAGTGAAGTACATTTTTCTGACTTTAGCAGACTTTTCAGCATGCATAACTCCCATTTACATTTAGGGGAATTTAATCACGCTTTAATCCAAATCGACTTACAACCATTCATTCACACATTCACACACCGACGGCGGAGTCGACCCCGCAGGGCGACAGCCGGCTGGAGGAGCTGGGAGGAGCCGGGGATCGAACTAGCCACCTTCCGGTGTCCAGTCGACCGGCTCTGCCTCCTGAGCTCTGCCACTTCCTTGTGCTGACTCCTCTTTTCTTCTCGCCCCCCCCCCCCCCCCAGCCCCGTGCCCTCCCCAGGGCGTGTCTCTGTCCATGGAATGCGAGGCGGGTACCCTGACGGTGGCGTGGGCCGCCGACCCGGACGCAGACGCCTTCGTCGCCACGTTGGTGAGCGACACCTCGGCGCGTCACACCTGCGTCTCCAACGGGACCGGCTGCTACGTGGGGGGCCTGCCCTGCGGCCAGCGCTTCACCGTTTCCGTGGTGGCGGCGAGGGCGGGCTGCGAGAGCGAGCCCAGCGCCCCCGTGGAGATCTCCTCAGGTACGGCACGTACCCGATCACCGCGGACCGCCGGCACTCCGAGTTACTGTCAAACTGTTTAATCTCTTAGATTGACATTTAGATTCAGGGCGTTTAGCAGGACGCTTTTATCCAAAGCGACTTACAACAAGTATATTTGACAGAAGAAACAGAAACAACAATATATATGTCGGTACAGTGAGGATGTTCATAGGACCGAGTGCCGAGCACTAACAATCACTAGGTTATCCCATTCCCCGTGCACAACAAAGACAGCTCGGATAAGATGCTACAAACCAAGTACTTTAAACCAGAGGGCGACAGGGCTTCTGCTGTGGCTGCCCCCCCGCCTTTGGAACGAGCTGCCGCCTTCAATTAGAGACCCTCCTTCCGTCACCATTTTTAAATCTAGGCTCAAAACACACCTCTTCTCCCTGGCCTTTCCTCCCCTGTTGTGATATGTTGTTTATTTTTACCTTTTTCATGTACTGTCTATGTACGTGGTATGTGTTCTTTTATATGCCTTTTTCCACCATGTACGGCACTTTGGCCAGTGAAAACTGTTTTTAAATGTGCCTTATGAATACATTTTACTTTACTTACTCACTATAACTGAGTGCGACACACAATAACTGCGTACCCTCGCCCTCTCTCTCCCTCCCTCTCCGGGGCCCTGCAGCACCGTGCGTGCCCCGGAACCCGGAGGGCCGGCTGGACTGCGTCACCAACTCGGCCTGGGTGTCCTGGGACAACTCGGGCGGCGCCCTGCGCTACACGGCCCTGACGGAGGCGCTGACCGGGGACCACAACAGCAGCTGCTCCGCCCTGCCGTCCGACGCCTCCTGCAGCATCACACACCTCAAGTGCGGCACGGAGTACGTCTTCTACGTGGTGGGGGCCAACGACGTCTGCATAGGGGGCTACAGCAACAACTTCACGCTTGAAACAGGTGCCCGCCAAACACACAGCCTACGGGCGCCTTGTCACCTAAAGGGCACACTTCAAACGGTGTTTGCAGTTTGCGTTTCCTTACATCTTTGCGTACTGTAGTTAAACACCAAGTTAAACAGATGTAACGACAGCACACACAGAGAGCAGTTCAAAAGGGTGATTTATTTACAGAGTAAATAGTCGGGGAGAAGGGTGATCCGTAGTCCAGGTCTCTCTCTCTCTCTCTCTCTCTCTCTCTCTCTCTCTCTCTCTCTCTCTCTCTCTCTCTCTCTCTCTCTCTCTCTCTCTCTCTCTCTCTCTCTCTCTCTCTCTCTCTCTCTCTCTCTCTCTCTCTCTCTCTCTCTCTCTCTCTCTCTCTCTCTCTCTCTCTCTCTCTCTCTCTCTCTCTCTCTCTCTCTCTCTCTCTCTCTCTCTCTCTCTCTCTCTCTCTCTCTCTCTCTCTCTCTCTCTCTCTCTACCGAGCTTCCAGGTGATCACACAGATCCTGCCTGCTTGCTAGCTATCCTCTTCAGCAGCAAGCACTCTAGCTTAATGACCATCAGGCCTGCCTCGTTAAGGTGAGGAAGTCCATGTATGGCTTGGGGGCGGAGCCAGCAGGTTGCCAGACCTACTAATCCCCTCACTCCTCCCTGGCGTCTGCCACAATACATTCACATTGTTTACTTTAATACTAATTAAAAGGAACTAAATCCTATGTTCCTATTTTCTAAGTTTGACACCTGCTTTGAATTGATGTCTCAGGCAGTTTTTCTAAACGGAGCATAGGACTTGTGGTTAAAACACAGTAGTGAACTTGATAACATGAACTTTGAGGGACCTTGGAGAGCCCAAATGATCTGGTTATTTTCTGACACTTCAATGAAAGCGTTTGTCTCGACCGAGCAGGGATCCACGCACAACTACACCACTTACCTCATTTGTGCGTTTGTCACCAAACTGTTGCCGATGTAGAAAACCAGATTTAAATCTGAAGGTCCCGTCTCTCTCTCGGGATCTCGGAACTATGGACTTGAAGGCATGCATGCTTGATTAGAAATAGTGCCGTTGAGACCTGGCGTGATAAGGTCCCAGTATATAATCAAAGTGCCGGTAGGTTAATCCTACCTGTTGCCCACCTGTTGACTTCATGCTAACCGGAGCTGTTGCTAGACGACCATGACCTTGATCGCTCCATCACCCTCCGCAGCCCCGTGCTCGCTGGAGAACATCACGGCCGTCCACGAATGCGGCAGCAACCGGATCCTGGTGAGCTGGGAGAACACGCCGGGCTCGCCGCAGTACGTGGTGACGGCCGAGGGCAACGACCAGTCGCTCATCTCCTGCAACAGCACCTTCAGCTCCTGCGAGCTGCAGGGCGCCGCCTGTGGCACCCAGTACACCATCATGGTGTCGGCGTCCTCCGACAAGTGCAGCAGCCTCCGCAGCCCGCCGATGGACGTCACCACGGGTAAGGGGGCCGTGTCCCGCCACAACCACAGAGGGGGACGCTGGACAGACGCTGGCTCCCGCCTGTCCTCGACCTCATTCAGTTCACTGTTTCGCTTTTGCATCGAGCGTCTGCGGTTCTTCTTATTATTAATGTTAAGCAGGAAAGGTGCAAACCCCCGAGGGGAAAACCTATTGTTTTATGTTTTGAGTGAGTCAAGTCAGGCTAGAATGGAAAATCCGCAAGGGTTCGGTTTGGCCCGTGAAGCCCGGATCACATTGGTGATGAGGAACAGCTGGGAGCCATTTCCTCATTGTTATGGATGGGAACCACGTGGTTCGCTTGCTTTCGGTGTGACCCGCCTGTTCTGGTGTGATCCAGCCCTCTGCTCCTCCTCACCCCTCCCCTCCCTCTGCTCCTCAGCGCCCTGTGTTCCCCGGAGCGTGGTGGTGGGCCGGTCGTGCGAGGAGGACGGGGCGGTGGTCTCCTGGTCGCCGTCCCCCATGGTGACCTCCTTCCTGCTGACGGCCACCGGCGCGTCCGGGGACGTGCGGACGTGTGAGACGGCGCACGCCAACTGCACGCTGGCCCGGCTGCCGTGCGGAGAGGCGTACGCGGTCAACGTCACGGCCAGCGACGGCAACTGCACCAGCGAGCCCAGCGTCGACGTCTTCTTCCAAACAAGTACGCGTGCTCCCCCCCCGACACCGTCACACCGGCTCTGCGGCCCCGGCGCCTAGGGGCCTTCTGCGGTCCAAAGCGCAGCAGCTTATGGGACGTGGATTCTGAAAGACATCAGATAAAACATATTCAAATGAACTACAATTTACGAGCGACACAGCAGTTATGTTGGTAAAGAAATATGGCAAACAGGACATCCGAAATGAGACCGACCCCTCAGTTAGTAACTCGCCTCAGTTCGGTCACGTGGTTTGAGGTGACCTATGACAGAGTGGTCGGTGGTCTCCGACCGCGTTCTTCCTCCTCTCTGCCCGCAGTGCCGTGCCAGCCCACCCAGCTGTCCGTGGACTACCAGTGTGAGGGCAACGCGTCGCTGGTGTCCTGGACGCCCAGCGACGGCAGCCTGCAGTACCACCTTTACGCCAGCCCGGAGCCGGGCGGCGTCCCGAGGGTCTGCAGCACGCCTCACACGTCCTGCCGCATGGCGCTGGAGTGCGGCAGCGTCTACAACCTGTCCGTGGTGGCGTCGGACGGCCTCTGCAACGGCTCCTTCAGCGCCCCGCTCCGCTTCGGGGCGGGTAAAGAATCCCCCTCCTCCCACCAACGGCGACACACACGCAACCGATTATTTTTCTTCTTAATAAATTTGTTGATCAAGTTTTAACGCATCGCGACGAAAAAATCTCTCTCCCACTGGTGACATGGCCAACATACTCCCATGGCGTGCACGCGTAAACGCACGCATCAATGCGCACGCACGCACGCACAGACGGCCACATACACGTGTATATATTATCGTATTTTACACTATCTAACGTATTCAATAAATAATAAACAAGTTTAACCGTTGGATGGGACTTCAGAGTGGGTTTCGGTCTGGCCTCAGACCCAAGCGGGCAGGGTGTTCACAGGTCTCGTCTCCCCTCCTCCCAGCACCCTGCGCCCCAGACAGCGTGTGGGTCCGCGTGCGGCTGATCGACGGCATGCAGTTGGCCATGGCGACCTGGCCGGCCGTGGCCTGTCTCGCCCCGGTGGAGTACCTGGTGTCTTTGGACGGCCGCATCCAGGACGACGCTCGGGCCCGGGTGGACCTGTGGTCCTACCCCACGGACCGGCTGTACTACGAGTTCCCCGTGCCCTGCAGCACGGTCTTCAACCTCACCGTGCGGTCGGTGAACGGCGGCGGGGTCAGCGGTCCCGGCCCGCGCTTCCACGGCCTCACGGGTTAGTACGCCGCCGAACGCTCCGCGGGCACACGCGTTCGGCTGGGGGTCGGCCCTCGCTCGCCCGGCCAAAGGGACCCGCTGGGGGGCAGAGAGCAGACGTTGGCTGGTCAACCCCTACACTACCCCTACACTACACGTACACAACCCCTACACTACACAACCCCTACACTACCCCTACACTACCATACACTACACAACCCCTACACTACCCCTACACAACCCCTACACAACCCCTACACTACACGTACACAACCCCTACACTACACAACCCCTACACTACACAACCCCTACACTACCCCTACACTACCATACACTACACAACCCCTACACTACCCCTACACAACCCCTACACAACCCCTACACTACACGTACACAACCCCTACACTACACAACCCCTACACTACACAACCCCTACACTACACAACCCCTACACTACCCCTACACAACCCCTACACTACCCCTACACTACACGTACACAACCCCTACACTACACAACCCCTACACTACCCCTACACTACCATACACTACACAACCCCTACACTACCCCTACACAACCCCTACACTACACAACCCCTACACAACCCCTATACTGCCCATACACTACACAACCCCTACACCTCCCCTACACTACACAACCCCTACACAACCCCTACACAACCCTAACACTACCCCTACACTACCCCTACACTACACATACACTACACATACACTACACATACACTACACATACACTACACTACACATCCCCTACACTACCCCTACACTACACCTACACTACACCTACACTACACAACCCCTACACTACACAACCCCTACACTACACATACACTACACATACACTACACAACCCCTACACTACCCCTACACAACCCCTACACAACCCCTACACTACACAACCCCTACACAACCCCTATACTGCCCATACACTACACAACCCCTACACTTCCCCTACACTACACAACCCCTACACAACCCCTACACAACCCCAACACTACCCCAACACTACCCCTACACTACCCCTACACTACCCCTACACTACACATACACTACACTACCCCTACACTACACATACACTACACATACACTACACAACCCCTACACTACACATACACTACACTACCCCTACACTACACATACACTACCCCTACACTACACATACACTACACTACCCCTACACAACCCCTACACTACCCCTACACTACACAACCTAACCATATGATAGGATGAAGCACATTGTCTTATTTATCTAAAAAGGTAAGCGAGTGATGCATGTGGTTTCTGATTGACGCAGATGGGATTACATGCCTTTACTAATAGAAGCCTCCGCCTCCCCCCCCCAGCGCCTTGCCCTCCTGCTGATGTGCGGTACAGCAGAGAGGCGTCCGACCAGATTTCGGTGTTCTGGGACAAGTCAGTGTTTGCCACATGGTACACTGTGTATAACAGCTCGGCGGCGGACCGCGTGGCGATTTGTAACACCACCACAGTGTCCTGCCAGTTCCTCGAGGCGGACCCAGACAGCCTGGTGGTGACCGCGAGCAACGCCGTGGGAGAGAGCGGCCCCGGCTCCAACATCACGGGTACACACTGAGGATCTAAAATAACACCACTGCTTTGCATCAGGAATAGTGCTAATTATATAAATAATTAAATAATAAATAATAAAGATGATGATTTATATACATTTATTTATATATATATATACACACAGTGTATGTTTTTAATGGTAGGCACATTCCTTTGCATGGTTTTCCAAAGAGTCTGACGTTCCAATAAATGACTCCTTCCAACCCGTCCTCAGGGCCAGTGCTCGTTCGCGGAAGACGGGATCTGCGGAGTAATGAAGTGGCGGCCGGGAGTCAGAACGGTAAGCGTGCACTGAAACAGCCCTCCGTCCCGCCCTGTGGAGCACATGGGCATCAGAAGGCTCCTTTGTCAAATATACAAATATATCGATGGTGAAGATGCACGCATGAGCTCCCGTGCCTCCAGTTGGAGTCCTCAAGGTCCCATCATGAGATGAAACTAATGCGTTAAGATTTCATTTTCATTTCATTTATTAACTTAAGGACAGTACACATTAATCTACATTTCCGTCAGTGTGTGGCCAGTGTTAGCCAGCGGGCTCCTTTTCAACTGTAGTCCTTGTTAAGTGCGATGTCAAGCTAGGCATTAAGACAAATGTATTTCATTTCAAACTCGAACCCCCCGCCCTCCCCCGTCCCAGCGCTCAGCACCCCCGGCTCGGTGCGGCTGGAGGCGCGGCCGGCGGCCTCGCTGTACGTGGAGTGGACGGCCGTGCAGGGCGCCACCCTGTACACGGTCATCGTGAAGCAGCCCAGCGCCACGCGGCCCGCCGTGGTCACCACCGTGGACACCGAGTTCACCACGGTCGGCGGACTGGAGCCCCACACCCTCTACTGTGTCGCCCTAGCTGCCAAGAACGCCCTCGACCAGAGCCCGTACTCCACGCCCCAGTGCCTCACCACCGGGGCTCCAGAATGATGCCCCTCCTGCCCCCACACACACACACACACACACACACACACACACACACACACATCCTAGCCCTGTGGACATTGGACTGAAGCCAGTGACATGTTTAATGTCTCCCCCATTTTTACTGGTTGAGAGTAGATGAATGAAAATTAGGAGAAAAACATTGATTGGCAAAAATATGAATGAGGATAATATTATGGCTTCTTAAAAAGGATTAGTTTTTCTTTGAAAACCTAAGACACCAAAAATAGCTGTTACGGTTTTCTCTTATGAGTCGTATGGTCTAACTTAATGAGTTAATGAGAAATCAAAGAGTCTTCTTTTTAGCAATAGGTTCTGTTTATTTCCTCATGTAGAATCATTCGGCAACTAGTTCTCTTAAGAAGGTTTTGCTGAAATGATATTTATCGCAAATGGTAATATATTTTTTAACATGGGCAAAAATGATTACTTTCTGTGCATCTTAGTTCTCCAGCTGATTGTTCAATCAAATACTGTACACAGAGTGACAGTAAAGCTAATGAAAGCAAATACATTGGTAATTTATCAAGATTTTTTTTAAACCATACTGTGTATTATATCTGATGTACTATAAATATATATGTCTTCTCTCATTTTATGAACAGAGCTGTCTCAATGGCTACCTGGTTGCCTGGAAATAATGAATAAAAAGTCTCTTGCTGCACCTGTTTTATTCATCACTCGCCATGGCAACTGCTTCATGGTTGCTATGACACTGCTACGACACTGGTAACAAAATTAATAAATATACACAATCAAATATACATTTCCAGAAGGCTGATGTAGATTAAGTTCTACATTTATTTAATTGTGCACTATTTAAAACAATAACAAATATAGGCTTAAATACTGACGCCTACATTGGCAGAAAAAGGTCCAAGGTCCGAATCATGCAACCCTATCAAAAAATGAAACTATTTGTTTGGAAGCGTATTTGATCTGTAGACCTTCCTATCAAACGATGCAGACTGATGTTGTGGGCATGCGCATGCGCAGAACCCCTAGGAAGCGCATCGTAAACTAGATCGACGACGTAGACCCCAAAGCCATTTTTCGAAAAGCGATTCGCCAGCCGCTAGTCACCAAAGTGGGCGGACTTGTTCAATTGGTTTGACGTAAATTGGTTTGACCCTGGACTGTTGTGAAGGTTTGACCCTTGGTTGTTCAATTGGTTTGACCTTTGGTTGTGGCTGACGGGACCAGACGACCCAGGCCAGCAACGCCACAGCAATTTAAAAAAAAAAAAAACCTAATCATGGAGCCCCGCTTCAACCCGTCGGTCAACACACAGAGGCACCAATATGTGATCGATTTTGTGAAGACACACAAACCTAAAAAGGTGAGTAACACCGGAGATCATGTGACGATCACTTTAGCATCTAACGTCCCTTGGCTTATAAACATTTATCAATTCAGTACCATTGTCACTGATCTACCGTAACTTTTTGTTGTGAACCAGGTTGTGGATTTGGGATGCAACGACTGTTCACTACTCAGGAAACTCAAGTTTCACCGTGCAATCGAACTACTTTGTGGGGTGGACCTTGACAGTGCCTCGATGAAGAAGAAAATGTACATTCTAAAGCCAATATTTCATTTGATCTCTGCACAATAACATTTAAATCCTTCACACACAGATAGCATTGACCAGAAACTTGATTATATCCTTAAAAGACCCACGATGCACCCTACCGGTATATAAATCACGTTTCACACTATCAGACCAGCTTGGAACTGTTATTTATTTGCAGGCGTGAATTGGCACCTCTCCCAACTGACTACCTGCAGCCGGGAGCTTCTCCACTGAGCATTGAACTATATCAAGGCTCCGTCACACAGAAGGATGCCAGGCTCCGAGGATTTGATCTGGTGACCAGTATAGAACTGTAAGAGGAACAGGCTCAGCTGAGACAATTATCACATTTTCCTTTTCCTATATACATAAACATGGATGCTTTGGAAGGCATTACTTTTCTGTATTTCTCACTTTGATTCCCCTCCTCCAGCATCGAGCATCTCCATCTGGACGCTGTGGAGCGGTTCACTGAGGTGCTGTTTGGCTACATGACCCCAGGGACGGCCATTGTTAGTACCCCGAACGTCGAATTCAACCCGCTCTTTCCCAGAATGCCTGGCTTCAGGAACTCCGACCATAAGTTTGAGTGGACCAGAGCTGAGTTCCAGTCCTGGTTAGTGGTTGTCATTCACTCATTGCTAAGGTTTAATTGTTTGCCCTGTTTCTTGATATTCCACCAAAGAAAACTGATTGTGAACGGATGAAGCTTTCAGAAATAAGACAAAAGATGTTGATTCAAACCGATTTTTAACTTTTTGACACTTTACTCCTGGGGCCCGAGAGTTTTTGCCCCAAATTACACTCTTGCAGATGTCCTCCTCCAGCCACATGATCGTCGAGACAAACCTCAAGAGAAACAAAGTGAAACCATTCACACCGATTTGTCTTTGTCTCCGCAGGGCCCTGAAGGCATGCGGGCGGTACGGCTACGAGGCAGAGTTCACAGGCGTGGGGCAGGCAGTACCTCACCTGCACCTCAGGGTGGGCTTCTGTACGCAGATCGCAGTGTTCCGGAGGCTCTCCCGGGGCGGCGGTGCTCCGGCGTCCAGCGACGACTCCGGGGAGGTCTTTTCATACAAGCTTGTAAGCAGCTCATCGGTTTGAGGTAGCGCGTCAGGCTAGGGTTAAGGCTGGTTAATATTTCTTTGTAAAGGTGTTTCCTGAATGTTTTGCCTAGTTTTCAATGGTAAATCAATTTGTAGTTCCAAAGACGCACCTTTTAGAATGCAGTCAAATTTGATGGGCCAGGCATTGCAGGGTTTGAAAACGGGGTGCCTCACCTTTCCTACCGGAAATAAAACCGATCGGCAAACCCGTCGATGGAAATCATGGTCAACAGGTAACAGCCCAGGTATTCAGGCGGCCAGAGCTCACCCCTCCCTGATTGGCTGGTTGTCTGGGTGTTTCTAGCTCTACAGCGTGTCCTACCCCAGTCTGTGTGATAACAACGTCCTGCGGGGGTGTCTGGTGAGTGAGGTCCTGTACTGGGCTCACCAGCTCTCCCGGAAGAGGATGGAGGACGGGGATGAGGGCTGGAGTCACACAGAGCCGGAGACGGAGCCGACAGGTGACCCGAGGGAAACCTCTACGTTAAGAGAATGTTTTCTGGATTTTAGCTTCTCCATTTGTGTTCCACGGCAACGCTGGAACTGTGTTTTTGCTGTCCTGTAAAACCTCTTGTCCGAACAGGAAGGGCGTAATGGTGGGCAACCATTTTGTTATACTTTTTCAAATCCAAACCTTTGTCCTCCTGCAGATGAGTTTGAGGAAAGTGTCTTTGACGGAGAGGGAGCCCCCGGATGGGAGGATATCAAGATGACCAGCAGAGGGCAGCTGGAGTCCTACAGACAGGGCCGGTATGGGACTGCTTTGTTGTTGCTTTTTCTTACTTTGGTTCGTAAATACACAATTGTTATTGCTTCAGTACTTGGTGCTCTGTATGTCCCATCCCATTATCAAGAAGAAACAGTTGCAGAAGGGCAGAGGGGATTATTTGCTCTAGAGGTTTTCTGAGTTGGTTAATTTCATTCTACTTGCCCCCCCCTCTACTTGCCCCGTCTCCCACGGGGGCAGATATGTGTGTGTTCCTCTACGCAGGGTGTGGTCCTGCTGCCCCCGGGTCAGAGACCTGAGTGGATCGCTGGCTCGTCTGAGGCTCTTCATAGCCGACGACCCCCTGGTCAGGCTGAGCCAGGACGGCTTTGCTGTGGTTTTGGATGAAGGTATCCACGTACTCTTTTTATATTCATTGATCAAACGTCTTCGAGGGGCGGAGTCATGTTGATTGGTTTCACCCACTTCATACGCCGCAATGACAACCTTGTGTTGCTCTCAAAACTCACCTGTTCAGAGTTCACCTCGACTCTGCGTAGAAACCAATGCACAGCCACCACTGAATGTTGTACGTCCTGGCACTTGTACTTTGCACTTATTCAAGGTACTTAATTGTGTAGCATCTACAGTAGCTGCTATCGCTGCTTTACACGGGAATGGGTTAGCCTAGCGATTGTAATACTTGCACTTGGTTCTATGAACATC
Source organism: Pollachius pollachius (assembly GCF_949987615.1). NCBI lineage: Eukaryota > Metazoa > Chordata > Actinopteri > Gadiformes > Gadidae > Pollachius > Pollachius pollachius. The sequence goes on from NC_136940.1 coordinate 25,718,005, forward strand.
TTTACTGTACCGACAGCGATATATTGTTTCACTTCTTATGACAAATGTACTTATTGTAACAAATGCACTTATTGTAAGTCGCTTTGGATAAAAGCGTCTGCTAAATGCCCTAAATGTAAATGTAAATGTCATGGGTATTAATGAATATATATGCATTATGATACCAGTGATAACCGTGTCCCTCTTCTCAGGGCAAGAGGTCAGTGATGGGGAGGCGGAGGTACACCGTCACCTTACACAGGTACACTGTCACCTTACACAGGTACACCGTCACCTTACACAGGTACACCATCACCTTACACAGGTGATGGTGTACCTTACACAGGTACACCGTCACATTACACAGGTACACGTCACCTTACACAGGTACACCTTACACAGGTACACCGTCACCTTACACAGGTGTTGGTGTACCTTACACAGGTACGCCGTCACCTTACACAGGTACACCATCACCTTACACAGGTACACCCGGCCACGTCTGAGCTCATCAGTATTCGAGCCTGGAAAGTGGTTCTGTAGTAGTTACGGTAATAATTCACAATATCGTTAATGCTAAATTGTATACATTACACACGATTTAAATTGCGGGGAGAAAGAAGCTCAGGAGGTGGAGCGGGTTGACTGGTAACCTGGAACCTGCTGGTTCGATTCCCGGCGCCTCCTAGCTGAGTCTTGATGTCTTTGAGCAAGGCACTGTCACACCAAATTTGTACCGGGTGCCAAATTTGTACCGGGTACGTAATCCATACGTAATCCATTCCAAACCTGCCTGGCAACAGATGATCGCGGACGATCGCGTCGATTGACGTAGGAAGGTTCAAGAACATTCGCGAAGTCGTTCATTGAGCGCGACAAGACAGATAGCCCTAACTTTACAAATTACATTTATTAGCGTTCCTAACTTTATATTTGTATTGCATTTAATTGTTTAATCGAATTTAGCTAGTTACCTCTGTGTTTAATGTGTAGTAAACCGAGTGTTTAACCGCGAATGTTCTTGAACCTTCCTACGTCAATCGACGCGATCGTCCGCGATCATCTGTTACCAGGCAGGTTTGGAATGGATTACGTATGGATTACGTACCCGGTACAAACTTGGCACCCGGTACAAATTTGGTGTGACAGCACCTCACCCTGGCTGCTCAACAGACCAGTCTTTGTTTTCCAGGAGCCGTCCCCTATTGAGTGACCACATGTCCTTCTGCAATGCTTGGTGGAGCATTGCTTCACACAGCCAATATAAAAGATACACGATCAGGAAAACCATTCCCCAATAAAGACCTGTTCTTGAGACGCCGCAGTTTCTTGTTTTCTTTTACACCTTTTTAATTAAACAGTGCATGGTACACAACCAAAGCATACAGTAGTACACTTGTTAAAAGTAAGTAAAACGTTGGTCAAAAAGAACTTGCTCTGCGAAAGGGGAGAAACACCGACACTGTCGAGACAGCGAAGAACGCCACTTTACAGAAGAATACAGTTAACAGCTCCATTTATAAGCACAGCTTCACAGAAGAGAAGAAGCAACCATGTTTGTAACAACATGTTCAGTACCAGAATCAGCCCGTCTCCACGGGGACAACAAAACAAAAAAAGAAGTGATTAATTTTCCTTGATACAAACAACAATGTAATAACAGCAATCAGGCTCCGAGTGTTACTTGGTGAATATGCAACTCAGCGAATGTATCGGTGACATTTGCAAACACTAATGAATCTTGGGAGTACTTCAAATGCTGAACGGTTAAATCAAACAGGTTCCTTCCAACAAAAGGCATTTTTCAAACAAAGGATGGCACAGATGAGTGGATGAATTACAGAGGGTGGTCCTTTGACCGAAGCCCAGGGGAGAGGAGAAGGAGACGTCTACTGAAGACCATGGCCATCCAGAGTAGTAATATGCAACACAGCTTTCCCAACATACAAAAATATGGAGACACAAATGTACACATTTTACCACAACGTTAAGCGGGTTAAAGTACGACATTAATGACACTTTGTGCAGAGGGATTTAAATACGTTAAATACGTAAATCGTGGTTATGGTTGGGGCTTGTATAGCAGCCCCTGCTATGGCTTTGTCACAGGGGACAGGGGACAACATGTCTGCAAGAGCAGGCCCAACGAGGCGGTGTCGGGTTGTTCCACAGACGTGACCCCTTAATCTTGTAGCTTATAAATGTGGCTTGTTTGGGAGGAGCACAAAAACAAAATAACGAGAATAATGGATTGTGGTTTTTAGCAACACATGCTAATGTAGTGCTGCTGTGGCGCTTCACTATGAGACGTCTTTATTACGGGGAGTCGTGTGTCACTCATTTATGACAACGGAAGCGGACTATTTCACGAGTCCTCGTCTGAGTACAGACCACAGTCAAAACTAAACCGCTGCCGGGATGTGTGAGACACAAAGCTTTACTAGCATCATCAGTGTCAAGTCACCAGAGAACAACTAAACAGTGGTCTTACCATAATGGAGGCGGCTTACTGCAAGACATCACCATGTGTCAGAACACCAACGCGAGCGTGGCGGGAGGGCATACAACTTCCAAGCAGCGTACAGATGAATATAAAATATACTATGTTTTTTTTCTTATTTAAACGCTAGTCCAGAGACGTCACTGTGCCAAAATAAAAGCATGGACGGCTTATGGAATGTATTGTGAGGGGCATGGGATACTGCCGTCTATTGATGGACCCCCCCCCCCCCCCCACTACTGACGCCTGGCTCCAGAAGTGGGGAAAAGAGGGAAACCGTCTAATTGGTGCTCATATGAAAAGGTGCGTGATATGAGAGATCTATTTTCATGGCCTTCAGCGGTCATACATTTGGTAGGATTCAATCTGCTAAAATATATTGGCGGATAAACATTTAGGTGGCCCCACCCCTTACAACCGACCCAGGATCTCCAGCCTCTGCTTGACCACCAGGGGGCACTGTCGCAGTGGGCCTCTGCGTTCTGCTTGACCACCAGGGGGCACTGTCGCAGTGGGCCTCTGCGTTCTGCTTGACCACCAGGGGGCACTGTCGCAGTGGGCCTCTGCGTTCTGCTTGACCACCAGGGGGCACTGTCGCAGTGCGCCTCTGCTGGTCATTTTGAATAGAAGACAAAGCAAGGTGTTGCTCAGATATGTGTGTGTGTGTGTGTGTGTGTGTGTGTTGGTAGTAAGACAGCGCTACTGTTCCTGGGGCGGTGGACGATTGGCTCAACGTTTGATGACCACCTGCTCGTACGCTCCGGCTCCGACCCTGTGAGGGGGAGGGGGGGGGGGGGGAGAGGGGGAGGGGTAAAGGGCAATTAGCCACCGTGGAACAGAGGCTCACAATGCAGGCTACTGTTCTCTCTCCCGGGAACAAAAGAGTACAGTACGCACAACTACATTCAATGCAAAACGTCAGCTGCTTGGGAACGGAAGAGCAAAAACATGGGTTCAGAGCGACTTCGATCTTTTTTCATGAAAATATGCTTATAGTTTGTTTGCCACAACGCAAATGACACAGCTAAGACTGTAGTTTCTTGGACAGCTAATACTATAGTTAGGCGACAGTTAAGACTAGTTACTTGACAGCTAGGTCTTAGCTCTAACGCTTGGTCTCAATGCACCATATTGACAATGTGGGAGAGAGGGAGGTGGGGGGGAGAGTGATAATTGCCCCCTACTGAGCACTGCCCCACTCACCTGGTGGGCAGGTGATGACTTCCGAGGGCCGTGCTTCCTCCCGGCCCCACGAAAAGACGCAGGCCTTCTTCTGAAAGAGAGGAGACAATAGTTCAGAGCCCAATTCGGTTAGTGGAGAGTGGAAGCGCATCGGGTCTTCAGGAGCAGCTGGTTGCCAGGCGATCTAAAAATAACCCCCGTATTGACGGCGGCACAACTCCCTATTCGTCAGTGATGGGAGACTTCTGCGAGAGAGAGAGGCTGCGTCGGGATTGGCCGATTTCCAGAGGACACAGTGACATGTAGCATTAGCCTGCAGTGTTGCCAGATTGGGTGGGAAATCTGGCCCAATCTGGCAACAGTGGTAGCCTGACAGGCAGCAGACAGACCTATCCTTGTTCAGCACCAGAGACACAGCTTTGGCTATCATCCCTTACTTAATGGCTTTATTAAGTTGGCGAATATCTGCAAATTAAAAGACATACGTAACATTCCTGCATTGGAATACCTCCAAACGACTGGGCCTGTGTTCTCTGTGTTGGACGGAGTTGTGAGTTACCCTCAGCGCTGGAGTCCAGCAGGCCGGGGGTGAAGTCCTGCCCCTGGAGGATCTTCTCCACCACGTCGTCCGCGTCCACCCGGGTGTCGTCCATCCTCTTCAGCTGGGACTCTATGGAGTCCTGCTTCACCGGGTGTCTGCTCGGGGGAGGGGGGGGGGAACACGCTGCTGTAGCCATAGCTCCACAATAGAGAGTGTGTGCGTTTGATAGATATAGATATATTACACCACCAGGTGTGAGTGTGTTAGGCCACTACAAGCCGTCTTGAAAACCGGCCTCTCCTTCTTACCAAGTGGGCGTGTCCACCTAGATGTGCGCTGGATAGATCAGTCTACCGGCCTACCCAGTGGACTAGCAAACGTCCCTTATCTATCCAGCCCAGATCTAGGTGGACACGCCCACTAGTGATGTCATACCGGGCAGATTTTTCAAACGGCTTGTAAGGGCTAATCACACTCACACCTGGTGGTATAACAGGTCCCCTTTAAATACTATCCAAGAAGACAACAAGGATTCATTCATTTTAATGTAGTTTGATTATCTTTACACAGGAGTCTCTCTCCTGCCCCCAGAGCATCCATCCCCCTCACGGCGAGCACCACCCACCTGTTGAGGCGCTCACAGGACGAGGCGCTGCGGACCGGGGTGGCTCCCCCCGGGGTGCTGGAGGGGGGAGGCAGGGCGGGGTGCTCGGGCAGGGCGGGGCAGGGCCTGCCCTCCCGGTCGTCGGCGGGCTCCGGGATGCTGCCGATGCCCGTGGAGGCGCTGCCCACCGAGTGGTTCCGGCGGTGGTTGAACTCCGACAGGCTGGAGGAGCGGGAGTGGCCCGTGCTGTAGCCTGCAGGGGAACAACAAGGGGGCTTGGTCAGAGCGCGTCTGAGAGGGGCCCGTGCTGTAGCCTGCAGGGGAACAACAAGGGGGCTTGGTCAGAGCGCGTCTGAGAGGGGCCCGTGCTGCAAGCTAGAGCTGGGCCATTAATCCATTTTTAAAGAGTAAAATATCAACATGGCAGCATGCGCTGAAAAAAGTGAGTGTGTAGAGTTTGCCTAAAGTCTGGTAACCAAAAGCAGCAGCACATCACATTTATTCCAACATCTAACACTGAGGCACGCAGCAGAGTGGGAGATGTGTGTTATTTATTTTGCTTTTGTTAATCATTGCTATTCTTCAAATAAAATACTTACTTAAAATATATATTTGTCATTTATATAAAAAAATAAAAATTGATTAAAATCGTTAATCGGGTTTGGTTTGAAAATATCAGAGATTTTATTTTTAGTTCAATTTGCCCAGCCCTACTACACGCCGTCAATTGTTATTCTCTATATGCTTATGGAAAAAATCCAATTGTAGGAAAAATGTAAGTTTGAACGGTTAATATTCACATGTCAGAAGTCTTGATTTGAGAGTACAAGCAATCATCCGTATTTATATGGGAAAGAAATTTACAGCACACCTCTTTCAGTATACATTAAGGTATACTTTATCTTTATCTTATCCCTTCAGATTAGGTAGTACGTCAAACAGATTAGGTCGCTTGTCTTCTTCAAGCACATAATACTAATAATAAAAAATTCATGAACCTAGTAGTGTAGTTATTGGAATGCCTTTACAGGCTTTACTACAGCCTCCTCGGCCCTCTATAATAACACAGGGATTTGATCCGCCTGGAACGGCAGATTGGTTGGTAAAGATCTGAGCATTTCTCATTGATGGATTGTAATTGGAAAAGGAGGACAGCTCAATCCCTGCCCTATCCTCTCTTCTAAGGTTCCCATCCATCAGTGGTGGAGCTGGAGCTCTCCATGTCTCAAAGAGCTGGCTATCATTTGGTTTCGTTGTGAAACACTTCAATGTCTACTGTTGTGTAACACTTAATGAACAGAACAGTCCAAACCAGTACCAGTACTTGGTATCAATCCTCCATGGCGATACAAGGCCTGGATACAATTAAATGACCAAAGGAAAACGCCTTCAAAATGATTGTTTTCATTTCAAGAACGACCCACACACCCACACTAGAGAAAGTGATCAAACCACCAGCCGAGGACCCAAAGGAGGTCTGGCGAGGGAGTGGCCGGCCTGCTCGGTACAGACTGAGGTGGAAACCGGAGAAGGGCAACAGAGGACAGCCGCGGAAAGACGGTAAACAGGAAAACCCCCTCACCCCACCACCCCCACCGGCCTTCAAATACCATCAGAATCACCTGGTGCGATTCAGCCATCGGTGGTCTTTCAACACACGGATCCCCCGGGTCTGAAGCATAAAAGGGGAACTCCAGCGGTTAAACACTTTCAGGGTCCCTTAGGGGAACTAGGGAAGGGTTTCAACATGTGTGTTATGCCGTTTAGAATAGGAAGGACACGTTTTGCATCACTTTTGTGCGACGTTAGGTGGCGAAGGTATACTGTGTTTTGACGACAAGCTGATTTGGGGATAATAAAAATGAGTATGTGCTACACGTGAACCTCCTAAGATGGGGCAATTTGATCGGGATATTGGGCAATACCCATGATTGAAATCTCAAACTTGGGATATAGCTTGACGGTCGTCTCGTCATGTTAATAAAAACAAATAAATCCCGGCAAAAAGTGTTATCTTGTTTATTTTTGTTCACGTGTAGTATATCCGAAAACAATTATTCAATAATTGGGTAACACTTTATAATAAGGTGCCATAATAAATAGCAAACTAGTCATTACCTAACCCTTTGTTAATATTTGTTAATTGTTACTAAAATATCTATTTGGCACAAGTTAATAGTTTTTTTTCACTGACCACCGAGTGTCACTGGTTAGGGTTAGGGTTGTGCGTTAGGGTTAGGGCCGTGTGTTAGGGTTAGGGCCGGGTGTTAGGGTTAGGGATAGGGTCGTGTGTTAGGGTTGGGTTAGGGTTATGCAAACTAATATTTCATTAATGATGAAAAAACTATTAACTTTAGTAACAATTAACAAATATTAACAAAGGGTTAGGTAATGACTAGTTTGCTATTTATTATGGCACCTTATCATAAAGTGTTACCAATAATTGTTAAATGCATCATAATACAACGACGCCATTGTTGAGCCTCACTACAGCTGAGACGTGGCCGTGGATGTAGGGCACCGCCGGCCGACACTCAGTCACATAGCGAGGCCAGAGGGCGAGGGGGGCACCGGATGGAGGTCCCCCCAATGCGTCCAGTCCATGGGACGCTCCTGTCCGTTCGTTTGCAGGCAGTGCCTCGGCTGCATCCACAGCTCATAGTCAAAATGCCGTTCCTTCTACAGGCCGACGACGCAGCGAAGGGATGCAAAACGTCTAATAGGTGGCAGCCAGTGTGCAACACACTTTATCACACCGATTATTTGGGAAAGTGGCACACAATTTGTTTCCCTCTTCCCCCCTACCCCCAAGGGGTCCCCAATGTGTGTAGTGCCCCGTTACGTCTGTCGTGTTTCATTCATTAAGACGCCTCCGTATGTCTTACCGTTTGAGTGCACCCTAAAACACACTGGACGCTGCACCCCATGAAAACAACCTGGTGAACCCGTGCTGCCCGGGGGTAAAAGCTGAGCAGGCTCTGCAGGAGGCACAGGTATGAGACAGCCTGGGTTCAATGGATCGCACGTTGCACAATTATCGGGCATTCGATTGGATCATCAAAATATTCTGTCACTAGAACATAATCATCCACACCAACATGACGCATGGAAGCACATTCACGCAAATTAATCCTCATCATAAAGGAATTGGAAACATGAACACAAGAGTCAAATTGAGCCAGCGACATGTACGAGTCCAGGGGGACTCTGTTGGGGTCACGGTGAGGAAGGGTCGGGTGGGACTCCGTTGGGGTGACGGTGAGGAAGGGTCCAGGGGGACTGATGGTGAGTGGGCTACCTGAGAGCTTGGACTGCTGGCTGGCGTAGCTGGAGGTCCTGGAGTGTCCGCAGCCGGCAAGCTCCTCGGGGACGGAGCTGCACCTCCCCTCGCGGACCTCTGCAGGGGGTCACACCCCATCGTCAATTTAATACGTTTCGCATGTATTTACCTGTATGTCAATTATGGCACCCACTGCACTCCTGACCGTCCCTGGAAGGACGGACCCCCTACCATGCGTTTCTTATCAAGATTTCTTCCTTGCTGATTCAAGGGAGCTTCGTCCTGCCCTTGTGGGGGCTTGGGTAAAGGGGGATGTGGGGATTAAGGGCTATACAAATACAATTTGATTGAACACACAACAGGACCGGTGGGCCCCGATCGGGACCCCCACGCGCTGCTGAACCGGGTCTGTGCTCCATCCTTCCACCCCATGTTAAGGCCTCTGCCAACCTTGCCAATTTAAAAACCTACCTTTTCTTTCTTACTTTTAAAAACCCTTAACACCCCCTCTCCCTTCCCCATTGTTTTTCCTTTTTTTAACTTTGTTTGGATTCTTACTACTTTTTATTTTGTTTACTCTATTTTACTACTTATGTTCTTTATAAGTAAAATTGACTTGACTTGACTTAGATTTGAATTCGGAAACAGCTCGTTGGTTCACTGTTCAGAAGTCGCTGACGGTTGAATGGAGGCCGATTTGCCCGGTCCAGAGAGGCTCAGACTTCATCTAGCGTCTGAAAGGACCCGAGGTCACTTCATGGCCATGGAGGCTCTTCTCCTGTTGCAGTCGACCCCGTGGAATAAGTGATACTGTGAAAGCAGTATATGCAACATCCGTCTAGCATGCTGTCACTTTAGGTTGGTTTATAAGCTTTGAGATGGCAGCATCTAAAAAGGGGCACATTTGCACCCGCCAAATAACCCCCTCTCAACATCTAATCTATATCTGATGCTAGCAAATTTATCGACAACCATACATGCAATCTTCCTGCAAAATTACAAGGCACATGTACACACACACACACACAGCAGTGTGAAGGGACAAGTTTTAGTGAGGCATCACCACACGCCGACTCATACATAGTACATGCATTGTGCGCACACACACACAGACACACACACACAGAAACGCACACACTTCTATTTTTAAATCCAAGCCCGCCCTTGGGGTCAGAGCAGATTGCATGGTTTCTGAGAGCTAGTGTAAATTATAAATGACAGAACATAGCAAACCAACATGCATCTGAGGCCTTCAAGAGAGACAAGCGCAGAGCCCGCAAACATGATCAACTAATGGAAAGAGAGAGGGAGACGGGGAGCAGGAAGACATTGGGAATGATGAGGATATAGCACATTGCGCACACATATGTAAGCACTCAGTACAGTACACTGCACACAAGTACGTAAGCACTGTATCTCACAGACACAACGGACACAAAATCAATAGCAGTTCAGGTGAGTATAAGCTCTAAAACCAAAGAAGCCACTAACTGTCAATGTGTCAAAGCCCAATTGCAGAAGGTATTGCTGCGCTGAAGGATGACACAAACAGAACCACGACTGCAACAGGGGAACTGGCCACCACAGTTACATCAAATAATAGACTAAACTACTCAAGGATGGTTTCTCTTTCATCTGCAACAGCGGTTGCAACGGAAACAGAAAACAGAAAACTACTTGACAAATAAAAACTCTCAGCACTTTGGTAGAATTTTACAATCCTATAAATATGTGAAATTAAGAATGTTTCATCTGATTAGGGATCTTTTGACTGGGCTGTATTGCTCCTTAATCAATTAAGCCAGGACTATAAAAAGGAAGGATATAGCGGAACATGATTGTTTCTATAAATGGATATCATAAAAGCGTAAGTGTCGCATTGGCCCATCAGTGTACTAAGATGGAAGCAAAAAAACGACAAACTTCAGAAGCGCTCCCAAAATGATGTCATTTCCCTTGTGGCTTCTCTACTACCCAGTGCCATCAACACTAAAGCTCAGCAGATTCAAAGGGTCACCTTAATGGTATGTAACGGTGAGGGTTTCATTGCAGCTTGGTGGAGCAGATCATAAAGGAGAAAGCTATTGAAGTCTCACCAGGGCCAGCTTTCTGGGTGTCTCCCCCCTTCCTGTCCTCCATGAGACTCTCTGCGTCTCCTTGGATCCCGATCACAGTGGCCGTGGACGGGGGCCTAACACACACACACACACCCACACACAAACACATCGAAAAAGGAGAGGACACTAGACGTTAATAGGGGAAGGCGAAAGAAGTAATACACTGTTCACTAAGATTTAACAGACTCAGCGAAAACAGCTAAATGTTGTTTGCATGCACAAAAAAACACATGATCATGCAGGCTACCATATCATTTTTAGGTCATGTTTTGCCCTCTGGTGTGAACAATTTCTGTCCTGACTAGGGACGGCGAAAACGTAAAATATTTTTGACCGACCACCGAGCCTCATTAACCGGTTGAAACCGGTTAACCGATCAGATTAAAATGTGCTATTTGAAATAACAGCCATTTCGAGCCGTGCCAGCTGGCTGCTATTTCGTATCTCTGCTTATCTCTCTGCCATTCTGCCTCTGACTCACACACACACACTCTCCGAGAGGCAGTGGCTCCAACCGTTGCACGACCTGTGTTTGAATTGAAACACGAGCCATGCTTACTGCAAGTTGACCGTGTGTGGAGATCGGGCTCCAACGCCCACAATGGTCTGAGATGGCGTGGACCTCGTTGTGACCCGGCGCGGGATTCACCAGGGGCCAATCGGAAAAGGGCAGCGTTAGGAGCTCATTTTTAACATTGCCGCTGCTCATTTAAGAAAATGACAGCTCAGAAGAGTCGCCGCTTGTTTAGTTTGGAGACGGAAAAATTTAGTGTGGGGGATAATTTAAGTAGTAAAAAAAAAAAAATAGTGTGGGGGATAAGTTCCTTGCAGGTGTTTTTTTAAGTAAATAAATACATAAAAGCAGTGATATACTTTTGCCTCACACTACAGTCTGGAAACTCTTCTGCGTTATACAAAGTATTATTTAACATTCCCAGACGCCATGAGTGAAAAGTGCAACACCTCAGCCTAAAGAGTGATTTAGTGCGCTTATGACATTCTTGAAATAGCTTCACAACAAAGAACAGAAGACTACCAAAAAATTTGCATCTAAAAACCTCTTTCAGTTTAAATTGAGAATTTACGAAAGGTTCATACGACAGCACCAAACCAAGATTAATCACGCCTCACTCAGAAATGCAATCTCAGCCATGTTTTCTATCTTGCTCACAATAATATACAAGAGATGGTGTTTGGATTGGATTTGAGTATTTTCTGCCCTTTGAAAAGCCCCAATGATCAGATTAAGTTTATAGTCCTGGGTACAATTAAACACAGAAGTGTCATTTTCATAGCAGATCGTTGTTCCAAGGTTCAATAATTCCTTTAATCAATGCTACCTTCCATCTAGTTTTGCTCTTAACTTCCCAATCAAGCAGTGACTTAACTAAATACTCCTCATAACACAGCTGAATCTCCACTGGTTAACGGCAGGTCCAGTCTGCCAAACCAGTTCCACACAACCACATTCCCACTACATGAAAAACATGAAAAACATCCTTAGTTGCAGAATGATTCCTTCCTAGGATGAAAGGAGTGTTTTACTCACGTTTTAAAACAGGGGTCTCCGGACATGAGTTGTGTGCTGATGACAACCTAGGATAGAATATAATAAAATTAATGAATTAATCAAAAGGCTGCTCTTGTCGTATGTTGTAGTATACACAGATATTGCTATAATATTTTTTCTATTTGAGCTTTACATAGCTTTAATACAAACATCGAATTTCACGTTTGTGAATATATTTGTATGAATTAAAACATAATAATATTAATCATACATTCTAACAAGTGACAGTCAAACGTATCTTTGACGTTCCACCTTGCCTTCCACCAGCAGTACCTTGAGGATGGAGTTGTCTTGTCGAGTGTTTTTGGTATCGTAGCCTTCCAGAAGACATCGACGGGTCGTGCTTCCCGATCCCGCAAACTCTGCCAGATTCAGGTCGGCAAACCCCAGCTGGGGAGAGAGAGAGAGAGAGAGATTTGAACACATGTTTTATAATGATGTGGGAGGATGCAGAGAACACAGGACAGCTTTCCCACGATCATCCATCCATAATTAATGCAAATGAATAAGATATGATTTTGCAATTAGCCTGCTGGTTAGAGCTCCACGCCTTCTCTGCCCTGATGGCCAACCACCCTGTGTGTGTGTGTGTGTGTGTGTCAGTGTCTGTGTGTGTGTGTGTGTGTGTACCTTTGCATACGCCTTTCCACCTTTCAGCTCCTAGAAGAGATCATAAGAAAAAGAAAATGTCGCTGCTGTGTTTGCACATCACCTTCCTCATGACATTTGATACCCGCATGATTTCGAACCATGAGTTCACGTACCCGCACGCACAATGTGAGGGCTAGGCCTTACTCAGCATGGATAGCAGATCCCCCTTTACAATACGTCCATGGTTTACAACATGGAGTCATAAAATCCAATGCACTTTGGACGACCTTTAGGTCAACAAGCTACATTACACCTTCCATCGTGTCGAACCGACTTGTCCTTTTTATTGTACAGTAAGATAGGAAGGTATGGGAGATTCAAGATTCAAGATTCAAGAAAACTTTATTTATCCCCAGGGGGCAATTAAAGGTAAGGCACGTAGAGCCGACATAACAACAATGACAAACACGACTAAAAATAGATAAATAAATAAATAAATAAGTTATGGACAATAGAAATATATAAAAAAAACAGATATCTGCCAAGAATGTACAGAAAATAAACTAAACATAAACGTGCAATGGGGTAGATAGACAGGAAATATACATATATATATATATATATATGGTTCACAGCAAAGAGGGAAGACATGCAGCAAAAGGACCACGGGCAGGAATCAAACCCGGGTCGCTGCGGTCAGGACCGGGCCTTCATGGTACGCGTTCTACCCGGTGGACCACCGGGGGCGCCCTGCAACCTAAAGCCCGGTGCGGCGGGTATGAGCTGGGAGGAGGCGGCCTGGGCTGCTTTACTTTTCTGACCGACACGCGACACACGCAGGGGTCCAGGATGCCGGTAGCCGCGCTGGCACTCATCTTGCAGGGGAAGGAGAGCCGCTTCTTCCAGTGGACGCAGTTGGCCTGCACCGCCTCCCTGCAGGGCCCGGCACAAAGGACACAGGACACGGGTTAGGAGGACAACGGCGCTGTGGTACAGAAGCTCAGGAGGTAGAGCGGGTCGGCTGGTCACCGGAAGGTTGCTGGTTCGATCCCCGGCTCCTCCTAGCGGAGTGCCGAGGTGTCCCTGAGCGAGACGCCCTCACCCTGACTGCTCCCGACGAGCTGGCTGCCGTCTGCGTGGTTGAATGTGTGTATGTCAAATGCAAAATGTACAGAAAACCAGTCAAAGTATAGACTATAGACACATGGCGGTATGGAAAGTGACAGACACCAGTGCCTCTTTAGCCCAAATGTGCCTCAAAGACGGCTGCTAAATAGTTCCTGTGTATTATAAAAGACCCTACTTCTTGAATAAAAACACCCCCCCCCAAAAGACTGGTCTTATCTAGCTTCATGGATCGTAGCAGAGACAATGTTTGGCTGCCATTTCCTGTGTGGCACAGTGCATGACGCTCTCATTCTTGGTTTGGGGTTTTTGATTTCCTCTAAAAGCTACAACCACAGGATATGAATACGGACGTCACGAGTCTGGAGGCTTCAGTACCCACTGCTTCAGGTAACTGCTGCTGCAGGCAATAATATCCAAACCAATGCGAGTCCATTGTACTTGTTTAGCCGTGGGGGGGGGGGTTAAGAACACTGAAACAGCTCCATTGTAATCAGAGGATGAACATCTTTTTTACTACTGCCTACTTCTCACTCCCCCCTGACCCAATAAGCTTTATACACTAGCATTCCCACTATGATTTCCCCTTCCAGTACCACTCATAGAACGTTGCCTTACAGAGATCCTGCTGTCTGTCCAGCAAGACTGAAAATCTTCCCATCCTGTATAAGAGCATTGACGTCGATGCTATGTCAACATTTAACACTGATTGCTTTCAAATTGAATGCAACATCAATGAAAATGTTCTTAATTGATAGTGTGCTTACAATACAGACACCAAGCCATCAGCAGATACTTCTACTTATATTTTGACAATGTGGGGTTTAGTTCTAACCAAATCTTTTAAGTCTCGAAGGTTGTCATGTCCACCCGCCATGTTGGAAGCAGGGCAAAGAGCAATGTCGAAGTTAAATGTTTCGGAACATAGAGTTCTATAACATTATTGGTCTTATCATTATATCCTGTACATATGAAATTAGAGAGGCATCTGTATTTGTGGACGATTTGAATTACTACAAGCTGGCAGTGAAATGGTTTCCCTAAGATTTCCACATTTGATCACTTATAAACACGAAAACTCAGACTCTGGACAAGGCCACATTTCAGCATTTAATCTCAATAAAATAAGCAAATCCCTAATAAAATAAAACTGATATCAGAATATCGGGATTCTTTTATATAGTCCATTTAACCAGTTCCAATCGATTTACTGCAAAAGATGTAGTTGTGTTTCATTTCTAGTGTTTTATTTAAAAACTGATGGCAAATTCATCATCCTGTGAAACCATCTGGGAGAGGAGGGTGGTGCATGGTTTAAACATAACCGCTGATTCAAGTCAAGATCCTGCACCCCACCTATTCAATACGTGTGTTTGGGTGTGTGTGTGTGTGTGTGTGTGTGTGTGTGTGTGTGTGTGTGTGTGTGTGTGTGTGTGTGTGTGTGTGTGTGTGTGTGTGTGTCTATAAGAAAGAGAGAACAGCTATTCCTTAAGATGAAGGTTAGTGCCAAACAGAGCTGTATGCAAGAGAGGCCGATCAAGAGAGAAAGCAAAAGGAGAGGAAAATAGAGCATGAGAATGTGACTAGCATTCCGACCATCCAGATGGCCTTTCATCTAACCCCCACCACCACCACCACTACCACCACCACTGCTTCATACACACCTCCTTCTCCCAATACTATTCCGGATTGTCAGAATGGGATAAAAAGAGGTTATTTATAAATCTAAAAAAATCCATGTTAAACAATGCAGACAGAGATAAGAGATAAAGATAGAGAGATAGATATAACAGAGATAGTGGTGCTCCCATAGAGTGTCCTCTTTACAGTCATCGTATTAAACTCACTGTATATTAGATAAGCAGTTCTGATTGGCCAAACCTATCGGGACGGGGGCCAGAAGCAAATAAAACATGAGCTTACAGATCTGTCTGGTTTCCAGGATAGGTGTAACCCATCAAAAGGTGCCCATTTTTCCCGTCTCACTGTGACCCAGGATCTCTGAAGGTTTTCTATTATGTCATCCTGCCTTGCCGCTGTGGAACTTTGATGCTACATTTTACTAGGGAGGGAAATGTGTCTCCCAGGCAGAAGTCCTGCCAAAAGATAAAACAGCGCGTGCTTCACTGGTGTGACTCATGGCTAGAGTGAAATATCGACTCTTTTGAAGGTTGGAGCTGAATGATTGAATACTTGGGAAATGTTCAAGAAGACAGAGAAAGAGCAGCTTGGTTTCAACTATGGATTAACACAATGATTTAGAGAGCCACTGATCTCACAATCAACTAAACTGGGATCAAACCAACACTGTGCATGTTTCAGGGTTTGTTGTCAAGAATACAGAAACACATGGGTCGCCCGCTTGATGACTCAATAACTCGTCAACGCAAGGGAGTGTGAAAAATCATGAAAATTCAAGGAAATGTGTCAGATCAAATTAACATGAGCCTATGGATTATGACCATGAATTTTGAGATAAAGTGGATGCTGGCTGGGGTCTAAAGTACAAGGCCTTCCTGTCGGATGTGAACCTCAGTGAGGAGGCAGTGTGGTGTCGATTTCTAGGAGCTGGCCGATTCCCCAAGTGAAGATCTGTCTCCCACCCACTCTCCATTCTGCTTCCAGTCTGCTGCAGTTACTCCCTCTGCCTCCCTCGGTCTTTGGCCGTACAACTTCAAAATAAAATGTTTCTATTGATTTCATTATGCTGGAAATTCTAGTAAAACTATGGAATAGAGATCATGTATTCCCAGAAAAGCGTTTGCGGGCATAATGCGCTAAAATGTCTCTGAAATGTTTTTTGAAAAGTAATATACACATTACTTTAGTAACCACTATACTATGTTGGTCAGAAAAATGTGTACATTTCTAATAACAATTATAAGAGAGCAAACGGAGGAACTGACTATGTCTAAATACAAATTTTTCCAACCCTGACTAGAAATAGCAAGTAATATGAAACCTGGATGTTTGTCAAAGACAAGGCTCAGAGGCATAGTTCAGGCTCAAAAGTGCACTATCATCCTTGTGAATGCGACAAATATCAACATTAGACAGCAGGTCTGCTTTGAGAAAGGTCTACTCGAGAAATGATTAGTTTTCGAACAATTTTGTTTCATAATAGATTTATATACAATTCGGATATGAAGTATGATGGCTTTAACACCAAATGACAGCAATGCCCAGGCTGAAACACTGAGGATGAACCCCAGACTGTTAATAAATAGGGTTACTGAGTATAATGGCAACAGTGTATGACTGGAAACGGTCTCTGAAACCGTATAGCCTTAGCTTGTGGAATTTGCACTAGTTCACCATACAATTCTCAGTGTCTGCAGACCAGCTAATTTCAAATAATGAGCAAAGTGATAATGAACTGAAACTCCATTGATGAACTATCAGCATTATCATGAACTAAATATTTAACAGTTAATTTAATTAACTTGAATTAAACGACATGCAGACCTGGACGAGACCAACATGATGTAGCCTACACCTGCTGCTCATACTGCCTATAACAATGCACTGTTAATGTTAACGATACACTGTTATAGCGATGTTATTACTAATGCTATGGTAATATTAGACGTCGTGGTCTATGCAAGGGAGTTAATGAAACTGGAAGTGAAAGACAATAAAACCCTCATAGCCATTGGGCTAGGTGTTAGCTCTGAATCTATGGAGATGAAGGACTTGATGGAAGGAGCACAAAATTGAATTTGCAAATCACATCCAAGAGTTTGGACAAGAACAACGATAGTAAAGAGATATCACAGCATTACAGTAACGTCAACTGGTCTGGGTATCAGAACATGGGTAAATAATTGTACTTTGTCCAATATACAGTATATAATACTCACATTCTCCAAACTACACTGCCACATTATAATGGAAAATCAATCCTATCCTGTTATCTCCTCCTGTGATGCTGTGAGAACAGCTGATCAGCGGTACTCTCCTCACAGCCATTCGGCTTGGTTTCAGCTCTGAGGCTAGACGACAGGGTAAACATTCTAACTCTGATATTGTAATATATAATATAATATGGTTATGCAATGAAAGGTAGGACCCTGGTTCTCCTCACCGGGACGACTCCTCGGAGAAGCCCCCGTCCAGCAGCCGGACCTTGCAGAACAGAACGCCGTTCACGAAGGGGACCGACGACAGCTCGTCCAGTTCGAAGTCCACCTTGAACTTGAATTTCTTCTTCTTCATCATCATGAAATCCATACAAGGTTTACTTGATGTGTCGAGAGGGTCGTGTTACCTCTGCGGTTGTATGCATTACAGCCCCATTGTGTTTTAATCTACGGTGTGCAGAGATTGAACCGAACTGCCCACGAAGACCACAGCGAGAGCTCCCGGGATGAGGCAGTGTTGCCAGATTGGGCCCAATTTCCCGCCCAATATTGGCGGGAAAACGGCCAAATATCGGGCCCAATCTGGCAATACTGGGAGGGGGACGACCACATCCGTTGTCTTCCTTTTAAAATAAAAGCGAACTTTGTTATGGTTTAAAGAGTGAGACATTCACCACTGCTAGGATTGGGTTTTGCTATATATTTTATTATGTATCTTTAGGTAGCTTTGTGCAAATGTATTGCCATTTCTTTGTTAGTCTGTCGACTTTCATTCATTCATTCTATTTTATTTTTTTTTTATTTGGGAATCTACCCACACAATAATAACAATCAAATCCCCAATTCAATCTATTGGTAAATGTCGCACACCGAAGCAAGTACTAAGGAGCAGTTTGTGCAAAGAAACTTCACATTTCATATTTTTACTTTGAAAAAAAGGGCGGGGCAAGCGATTGTTTACAAACGTCACATTCTCGCGTCTCTTTCGCCCTCTGTTGGCCAAAGAATAAAGACAATTAATGAATTAATTAATTAATAACGACGAGGTTCGTTCTCCGTCGTAGGCTTTTTGCCTCATCATTTTGTTAACAGTGTCATCAGCTAATACTGTAAAAAAAAAAAAAAAAAAAAAAAAAAAACTCAACCCCCAGGAGGTATTCTCAGCCCATGGGTTCCCATTTCCATATCAGCCTCCACACATCAGATTCTGGATAAACTGGTCGAGTGAAAAATGTAACGAACTCGGTGATGACCAATGTTCTTATACTGACAGGCCATGGCAATAAGGCACACGCCTCATGGTTTTAGACGACCTGTGGATCTAAAACCACTAGGTAGATGTCTTGGAAATGGATCTCCGGGTAGGCTATGAGCTGAAACAACAGAAGTCTATATAATCAAATAAAGGATGGTTAAAATAAGCAAGTTGTGGGGCAATCCTTATAGGGGCCATGACGCATGAACATACAGCGGTGTTTGAGCAAGCTATATCAGGGTCTATCTAAGGGAGTGTCTAAGCAGTAAAAGAGGAGGTCGGAGCGACCGTCTAGGTCCATGCTCCACACCCTGATCAGCGCAGCTGATCCTCATCCGCATACGGGATCGGGTCGTTTTAGTCTCTATAGGTAGCTAACAGTAGTAGTAGGCCTACTAGTAGTCGTAGTATTAGTATAGTTATAAATAGTAGCCTGTGTATTTTTGTAATCATTGTGTACTTCTATAGTATTCGACATTTATTTTGGGTCCCAGAAGTTGCGCATTACTCCGCCTCCAGTTTTTACTGTTTCCCCGTTTCGTGGAGGCTACTTTTCCGAAAACTTAAATGTCAACGATGTACTACCAAGCCATAAGGAGGTTGGTGTTCACTGACTGCAGTTGTGCAACAGACGCGTCCAAAACATACGAGGATCTGTTTGAGAAGTTGGACACCAATAAAGATGGAAAAGTGGACGTCGCAGAGCTCAGGGCGGGCCTCACTGCAATGGGCATCACGTTCGGAAAAGGCGCAGCACAGGTAAACACACGCGGTGTGGGCCTCAGTAATGAGCATGTACACTGCAGAAGTGCAAGATAAGGTTGCAATTATAATGCAATAGGTAGTATTATCAAAGCTTGATTAAAAGACTGAATTATACTACTTATAGCTCTTCACCATTAATATATTACACACTTAACATGAATCATAAAGTCGCCAGGCCCCTTATTGTCTTGCTTCATTTATTTATGGAGGTTCAAATACGACGTATATTATTATTTATTTTTTTAATAAGTATTCATTATTATTAACAGAAACCCCTTCTATTATAAGAGCACTGCTGGACTTCTATCAATCCAGTTAATTTAAGACAAAGGCACTTACCTTTGCAGGTCGAACGTGTCAGACATTCCACACAGTAAAGCAGGGTTCTGATAATTATTCTGTTTGCTTCATAAGATGATGGCCCTGGCACAGAGCACTTGTTTAATGAAAACTATAATTCAACTTGCAACATGAACGTTGTAGCTTCTGATACAATTATCATCTATAGAGCTCCTGTTGGCTCAATTGTTGTACTAACCAAGAAAATAATATTCTGGAATTATTTTCAAAAACTTTTGAGATTCTACTATGTTCTGCATTTTACTAAATTTCATTAAATGGAAAATGGATTGATTACTGATGTTGTACTTTTTAATTGTAGAAAATCATTTCTTCTGGAGACAAAGACAAAGATTTAGGACTTGATTTTGAGGAATTCTCCAAATACCTAAAGGACCACGAGAAGAAATTGCGCCTAACATTCAAGAGTTTGGACAAGAACAACGATGGTAAAGCAATATTACAGCATTATTGTCAAGTATTGTCAACTGGTACTGGGTATCGGAACATGTGTAAATAATTATACTTTGTCAAATATATATATGATACTCACACTTTCCAAAACTATACTGCCACACTAAGTTATCATTATCATGATAAAGTTATCATTATCATTAATTATTAATTGATGTGTTCTTACAGGAAGGATAGACCACATGGAGGTGAGGCAATCCCTTGCTGATTTGGGCATGGACATAAACCAGGAAGAAGCCAAGAAGATCCTCCAAAGGTATTCATGCAGTAATAACAATATATTTTGGTTCACAAAAGCCTCTCACTGTTTTCTGCATTCCTTAGGCAGTAGATCTTTAAAATGGACTTATAGATAGGGTTAATAATTGGGACTGATTATTTTCCCACTGTTCATTTCTGCAAAACCAGTTTCAGCATCTTTCAAATACGTTCTGTTTTGTATCATGTCGCATTAAGGCCCCCCTCCCGAGTAGCCCAGTCTGCTGTGATTGGTCAAGCGCTTTGCGCTTGTGTCGGCAAATTCACCCCCCCGATAAATTGTGAACATTGCGGGTCGCCGGAGGCGGGACTTATGCACTTCAGCACCGCCCACTGCACAGTCTGACGTCACACTCAGTGTGTTTACATGGGACAGCTAGATCGGATTAAGCCTTATACCGATTTTGCGACTCGAACGGACTGTCAATTATCCGAACGTACATGGCCTTTAAGAGATCGGATAATGGCCGGAGCATGGCTGAATCCGCTACCCTAGGTGGCGCTGTAGCCCTTTCAACAAGTGGTTATAGAGCAACTCCCGGTTGACTACGTCTCTACATCCCAGCAACAACATACACAGGCGGCATTCGAGAAAGATGTTTTCAGTAGACAGCTGTCAGTTCACTTCGGGTCCATGTCATTTCTCCGACATTTCTACGCTCCATTGTTCCGACCTCTCGGTCGTATGCGGACTCCTCCGGCTGCGGGAGGAGTTCAGCCGGAGGAGTCCACATACGACCGAGAGGACGGAACAATGGAGCGTCGGAGAAATATCATGGACCCGAAGTGAACTGACAGCTGTCCCGCATACGGCAACAATCCCTTTCTCCTCCATGCGTTTCAATTTTGACTTCAGAGTCAAAGCCAAAATTCCTTTCCCCCAATTCCTTGTCCACCATGGCCGAGATAACCCCCACTACGAGTCTTTATTATGTACCAGAGAGTCGGAGAACCCGATGCGGTCTTTAAGATTCATAATATCAGAGAATAAGAGCTCGAGCATAGGCAGAACACGAAATCCGAAGCGGGTTTACATGCAGGTAGAAACCGGACTATGATCGAATTATCTAGGTGTTCTTATCCGATCTCGCTTGTCCATTTATGTACCGATTCCGGTCGGAAGTAGATCGGGTAAAGGTGTTTACATGCATTTGAAAAGTCCGGTTGAGGTCTTATTCGTTTCTTTATCCGATAATGTCTCTGCATGTAAACGCACTGACTGTTACGGAAGTAAAGTTTGAGCCGTTTCACGCTCTTATTGAGGGGCGTTCTCGGAGTGCGCGAATACTCCCTCTGGCTCGGACTTTGATTTTTCTAGTTTAGCAGACGGAAAACATGTATACATACGTCCTATAACAGTCTAAAGCAAAGGAAAAGTCGAAAAGCACGATATCACCCTTTTAATGAATGGGCATACATTCATGAAGAGGTGCTGGATCTGTTGATAGGCTGATCATGTTGAGGGAACATCAGAACAACAACCAGACATGCATATTGGCTAATTGTGTATTTTATATTTATTTCCCTTTGAACCCAGTCCAGAGAAGTTTCATAATCATACACTTTATGGGTTAAAATAAACATGACGGTAATACAGGTTTTTATATCATGACAAACGCTGTTCAATTAAGTTGTATGAGTGATTCATTCAGTCGCAGATGGTATCAGTAATACGATACACGGCCTGTTGGCGTGTTGCAACAAAGGGGCTTTCCTTTATTTCCTGTACCAACTGGGGAACCGACGATGGATACAGCCTTAACAGCTGAAGTTTACCTACCGTATTGTAATTGAGATTAAGTTGAATCATGTAATTATTCTTACAAAAGTGGAATTATGCTGGATGATTTATTTTGGGGGGGTATGTGGCTGGGAGAGGGGGAGGTGCTTTGCTGGCATGAAAGGAAGGAAGTGGGCAAGCAGTTTGATTATGAGTCATGGACTTGGTTGAGAACCACATGGTAGAAAAGATGGCGCATGTCAGATGACCGCTTTTTGTGTGTGTGTGTGTGTGTGTGTGTGTGTGTGTGTGTGTGTGTGTGTGTGTGTGTGTGTGTGTGTGTGGGCAATCCAATTTAGGGCTTACATAAAATTGACATTGGTTCCTCCCGTTCAATAATTATCTTCTGTTAGTGTAAGTGTTACATATAAAGCATAAACGTACAGTTAGCTATCAAACATTGATTGTCACAGTCTCCTATTCCTCTTTTTATTCAGAATGTGCAATAATCTCATGCCATTATACACAAATAAAGGAATGAATAAATCGAATTCTCTTTCTCTAATGGATTCGCAGCATCGATGTGGACGGCACTATGACGGTGGACTGGAATGAATGGAAAGCTCATTTCCTCTTCAACCCCGCCACCAACCTGCAGGAGATCATCCGCTACTGGAAGCATTCCACGGTGAGTGGGAGAGGGACTGGGGCAGTGGGAGAGGGACTGGGACAGTGGGACTGGGACAGTGGGAGAGGGACTGGGACAGTGGGAGAGGGACTGGGACAGTGGGAGAGGGACTGGGACAGGGACTGGGACAGTGGGAGAGGGACTGGGACAGTGGGAGAGGGACTGGGACAGTGGGACTGGGACAGTGGGACTGGGACAGTGGGAGAGGGACTGGGACAGTGGGACTGGGACAGTGGGAGAGGGACTGGGACAGTGGGAGAGGGACTGGGACAGTGGGAGAGGGACTGGGACAGGGACTGGGACAGTGGGAGAGGGACTGGGACAGTGGGAGAGGGACTGGGACAGTGGGACTGGGACAGTGGGACTGGGACAGTGGGAGAGGGACTGGGACAGTGGGAGAGGGACTGGGACAGTGGGAGAGGGACTGGGACAGGGACTGGGACAGTGGGAGAGGGACTGGGACAGTGGGAGAGGGACTGGGACAGTGGGAGAGGGACTGGGACAGTGGGACTGGGACAGTGGGAGAGGGACTGGGACAGTGGGAGAGGGACTGGGACAGTGGGACTGGGACAGTGGGAGAGGGACTGGGACAGTGGGAGAGGGACTGGGACAGTGGGAGAGGGACTGGGACAGGGACTGGGACAGTGGGAAAGGGACTGGGACAGTGGGAGAGGGACTGGGACAGGGACTGGGACAGTGGGAAAGGGACTGGGACAGTGGGAGAGGGACTGGGACAGTGGGAGAGGGACTGGGACAGTGGGAGAGGGACTGGGACAGTGGGAGAGGGACTGGGACAGTGGGAAAGGGACTGGGACAGTGGGACTGGGACAGTGGGAGAGGGACTGGGACAGTGGGAAAGGGACTGGGACAGTGGGACTGGGACAGTGGGAGAGGGACTGGGACAGTGGGAAAGGGACTGGGACAGTGGGAAAGGGACTGGGACAGTGGGACTGGGACTGGGACAGTGGGACTGGGACAGTGGGAGAGGGACTGGGACAGTGGGAGAGGGACTGGGACAGTGGGACTGGGACAGTGGGAGAGGGACTGGGACAGTGTAAAGTAGGAATCAAGCCAGCGTTTGTTGGGGACACAGTAGTGAGTGAAAGGGAGACTTGTACATTTTTACGCCAGAATGAGCTCACGGGCAGCATAATACATAGGCTGTCTGATCGTGTGTGCAAGAATGCGTCCTGATTATTGGCATGTTATGCTGATTCCTTTTTGAGGAGGTGCAACAGCACATACTATTTTGCAAGGGAACAGTATATTGTGGTTGGGTTATGCATTCAACCGAGGCATCTTTTTTCAGGGTTTCATAGGGTAATAAGAACTAGGATCAACAATTCTTCCTCGTTAATATTGTGTCTCTAATAGTTAACATAGTGAATGACTGAAATGTGCCAGCTCTGGAAGTCAACCCACACGCAAAGAAAACAGTATATTAGTTACAATGCAGTATAGCCGTTTGTTACCAATGTGTATTGTCAAGCTGTAGGCTCCCATAACTATGGGTGTTCTCTGGTTGCACGTCAGGTTGTCTAGACCTGATGGCCGATGTTTTGACATTTGAGTTTCTGACCATTGGTTACCTCAAGAGTTTAGGTCGAGGTAGGGCTGCTTCAGAGAGGCCCCAGGTAAGCCAATTTCCGACGGCCCTAAGCAGGGATTAGGTTGTCATTGGCTTGGGAACGAACACGGAAGACTTTCACTAAGCATTCAGCCTCCAGTGGGCAGGACATTACGAGAGGGATGTGAATGAACCATTGCTCGCTTGTCACCGGTGACCCTGGACCAAAGACCAGTGGGATAGACGCCATAAGGAGAAGATTTACAGTCTCTTCCATCGGATTCTGCAACAGGGAGAGCAGTCTCTTAAGGCTTCTCGCGGTTGGGATCAGCTGACCCTCCTCAGAACGCGACCGGACACCGTGGCCGCCCCCCTTTAGTGCGGTGAGGTGAGGCCGGGGGTGGCCACCAGGTGCTGGGGGGGAGCGGACGCCATAAGGGGGGAGCGGGGGGTGCCTCGTGCAGACCTTCCTGGGTGTAGAGCCGTCATGGCACTGCTGCACAACCAGGAGAGGAACTGGTTCAGCCTCGACTACGAAGACGACAGCGGGTTCTGCGAGGTGGAGGTGGTAGGTGTCTCTGAGCCGCTGACCCAGACCAGGACCATGGGTGGTAGCCGTTCCTTCGTCTCTCTTATAGACGTGTGGAGCGTTCATAGCGGTGGTGGTGTCTACTTTTGCTAACAGGGAAGAGCGGATTTTGCTCATAGCTGAACTGGAACTTGCATTGAGATTTGGAAATATTGATTGTATGTATTAATCAGCTTAAAAGTAGTGGCTAATACAAAGAACCAACCCATCCATTGTTTTTAAAGGATGGTTTTGGTAGATAGACTAGTATAGTCGGTATATAGACGAGTTGAGGCCTCGATCACACCGAATCCTTTTAGGCAGCTGGGGGCTGCCATTTTGTCAAGGTTTTCAATTGGGAAGCAAGTGTTTTGTTTGCCGTTTTTGTGTTGCTGAGCACCTCTCCTTTGCCTTGAGGACCGCACCTTTTATGGCAGACCCGCAAGGTGAAAAAATGTACACTCTAGAAAAAAGCACCCAATGTCATTGTAGGATTTAGGCGTAAACATTTTACAAACTGCCAAAGGGTTGGGTGAGATCGGCACCCAGCTATTGGGGTCATTCAGATGATTGTATAGCAAAGATAGTACCGCCCGGTATCGGACCAATATCCAATACCCAGTCCCAATACCCAGTATGTTTTACAGCTTAGACAGATAAATCCAGCTGTGTTATTTTTCCATTGCTGATAATCAACCAACGCTAAATATTGTTGGCGTGGGTAACCATACATAGACAAGTGCCTTGCTGTTTACGGCTATCATACATGGTTTCTTGATTTTTACAGTGTTAGTGTTACTTTTTCTTCAGTGATGTTGCACATGATCGAAAGAGTGAGTGCATCTTATTTTGGGTTCGTAAGACTGGATTAAGCCATGTTAAGTGACATGGCGTCACAGAGATTAAGTAGAAGACAGGACAGTGTATTTTGGTGCCTGTCTCGACAAAAGTTCAACATTGTTTCAACGTGAAAGTTTTCCTTTCAGTTAAGCTCCTTTATTTGAGTAGCCTGTGTGAGGGTGCGTTGTTATGAAGAACACATTTTCTCTGGTTCAAACACACAATGTTGAAAGGCAACCATATGTCCGTTCAAATCGTCTTGCCGTCAAATCACTCCGGCTTGAACTGAAACTGTTGTACAGAAGCAAAGGACAGCATTGCGACGCCGCCGTGTGTGTGTGTGTGTGTGTGTGTGTGTGTGTGTGTGTGTGTGTGTGCGCATGTGCGTAAGCTGATGTGGTTCTAAAGGTTCCCTTTGTATTTTTTAATAAGAACCCTGTTCTATTGTGTTCTACCGTAGGTTCTGGATATCGGTGACAGCCTCACCATCCCAGATGAGTTCACCGAGGAGGAGAAGACCACCGGCATCTGGTGGAAACAGCTGTCTGCAGGGGCCATGGCCGGGGCAGTGTCCCGCACCGGCACCGCCCCGCTGGACAGGATGAAGGTCTTCATGCAGGTGGGTGGAGCCAGGGCCGTTGCTGGCCGTTTCAGGGCCCTACGCGAGCGGGGGGGGGGAGCCTCTTTTTATATATTAGGTAAAAACATCTAATTTGCCGAAATTGAGTGATATGTTGTACAACTAAGAAACTACGGTGGGCCTCTTCATAACTAATTCATATATTTCTGTAATTCAATAATGTAATAATGTAATTTTTTATATATATATATTTTTACAAACCTTAATTTTTGGTGCCCCCCCCCCAGGTACTTGGTGCCCTACGCACTCTGCGTACTCTGCGTATAGGGAGCGGCGGGCCGTCCCTCCGCAGACCGTTATACAGCTCAGGGATCATTTATCAGTACCACTAAACGCAATAGGGAGAGGTATAGAGTGGAATCAAACCACGAACCTCTGGAATAGACAGCATAGGCTCATACCAACGAGCCATTGGGCGGTTTTCTTGGAAAAGCAGCGCATGTTTGCGAAGTGTGCGTTTTCTCTGGACTTAGTCGTCTTTTCATTTTAAAGATCAAAAACAAATGTAAAAACGCTCCGCTTCAAGTTTCGGAAATCTCCAACAGACAGAATAACCAACATAAGTGCTTGTTGTAACTCAGCTCTTGACTTGTAACTTAAAATGCTGCCGTAACGTGAAATAGCGGTGGGAACGATGGAGGGAAATAAGATATTTTTCTCTCGTCCCCCGATATACATCTTCATATTTCCCAGGTTAGTTTCCCAGGTAACGCCTGAGGGTTGGACTAATACCTGGAACAATCATTACCCTCCCGTAAGGTTCTTATGCAACGGAAACGTTGCTCACTCTTGTTGAGCTATGAGCCAGAGAGCTAACGTTATGGATTGTACATATTTATAATTCGAAATTCGTCCCAGCGTTTATACCACAGTACCATAGGGTCTATAGCATATAAC
The DNA here is from genome assembly GCF_949987615.1 of Pollachius pollachius. Lineage (NCBI taxonomy): Eukaryota > Metazoa > Chordata > Actinopteri > Gadiformes > Gadidae > Pollachius > Pollachius pollachius. The sequence goes on from NC_136940.1 coordinate 25,745,365, forward strand.
CACGCTTTCTGATTACAGTTTAATGCATTTTTTTTTTCACAATTTACCAGTTCTCGTTTTGAAGAATAATCACTGCGCTATTCGTTTCAATGGGAATCGCGACGGTCTATACTTTCAACGTAAAGTGTACATGTTTATAATTTGAAATTCCTCCCAACCTTTATACCACAGATACAATAGGGTCTATAGCATATAACCACGTTTTCTGATTACAGTTTAATGCATTTTTCACAATTTACCAGCTCTCGTTTTGAAGGCTGAACAGACAATTTGACTGGAACTACTTAGCAGGTGTCCATATATCAGGGACTTATAGACACCCTGCAGCCAATCAGAATCAAGTATTCCAAAAAATACAAGTGGCGTATTGATCTACTATTTGATGACGCTGTGGTCAGTCAGCAGCAAGTAGAACCGGCAAGTCAGCGGGCAACCTGCCGGGTTAATGCCCTCCTCCCAGCCAATCAGAATCAAGCATTCTTAAATGAAGTAGAATAAATTGTTTTATACCATTATGTACTCTACTTAAACTTGTTTTATGCAAGTTATGCATAATCAATTCCATTTATATACAGGTGCATTCCACCAAAAGCAACAAGATCAGCCTCGTGGGAGGTTTCAAGCAGATGCTCAAAGAAGGAGGTGCTACTTCCCTGTGGAGAGGGAACGGTATCAACGTCCTCAAGATCGCTCCTGAGACAGCCATTAAGTTTATGGCTTATGAACAGGTAAAACTTTGTTCATTCTTTTCATTCCTTGTTTACATGTCATCTTCCCAAACCAATTCCAAAACAATAAAGGACTTCCAATTCAGGAGGGAAATCCCATTTAGTAATGTTTCTTATTTTGCGTTGGAGTCAAACCTATGTCAATGGACAGGGCCGTTATTAATGAATGCAACACCACATCGATAGTTTCTGTTTTACAATTACTGTTCTCTCCCATGACATTACATATTATACCATTTTAACGGTTTTTGAGGCCAACATAATATGAAATGTTGAAAAAAGCTGATAAACGTTAATTTCTTTCAGTTGACTTAATGTGCAGCAACATTGTCCCTGTTCTTTTCCGACAGTACAAGAAGCTATTGTCCAGTGATGGAGGGAAGGTCCGGACCCACGAGCGGTTCATCGCTGGGTCGCTGGCGGGTGCCACGGCCCAGACCGCCATCTACCCCATGGAGGTGAGTAAGGGCTGGGTAAAGCTCAGTGGTTGTATTTGCATGCATTTCATAGTCAAATAAGGTGAGAAGCGCCCTGGACAGACAGACTTTGCCCCACCATGGAATTCGGGGATAGGTCTGTTTGCATTGAGGGTGTGTTTATGCAGCTCACAATTGTTGTTTGGCTTCGGAGTAACATACCGAAGCAGGCTGTGTTACTGTCCACCAAAAGCATTATGAATATTACCCAAAATAAATTTCATATTTATTTCAGATGGTTTTCGTCCTCTACTTAAATCAAATGATCAACCTAATAATAAATGGACCATAGACCCCTATTTATTTGATGGCCATATATTAAACCACTTTACCGTTCCAGGTGATGAAGACAAGGCTGACTCTGAGGAAAACCGGACAATATACTGGAATGTTCGACTGTGCCAAGAAGATCCTCCAGAAAGAGGGAGTGAAAGCCTTCTACAAAGGCTATCTCCCCAACATATTGGGCATCATTCCATACGCTGGGATAGATCTGGCTGTGTATGAGGTACGTAGCATTCAGTCAATCATAGCAAGCTCTAATGGTGCCATGCATTACATTTACATTCAGCCATTTACACTTTAACAAAGCCACTTCCAAGCTGCATATGGAATCAGTCAATTACATTTTAATCATCTAATGAACCACAAACTTTTGTATCATGCTATGTCATACATACTTATTTTCAATACCGACCACTCGCTCACCATGTTGACTGCCCTCTCCGTCTTACCGTTACTTGATCAGAGTTTGAAGAATGCTTGGCTGGCAAACTACGCCAAAGACTCAGCCAACCCTGGCATCCTGGTGCTGTTGGGCTGTGGAACTATCTCCAGCACCTGCGGCCAGCTGACCAGCTACCCCCTGGCTCTGATCCGAACACGGATGCAGGCAGCGGGTAAGGAGCACTTACATATATATCACGAGAATCACTGTGTTGTAATTTGTACCTTGTCTGTTTTAATTCTGAAATGTTTTTTATATAAGAAATCTCGCTAGTATAATACCTTCATTTTTAAGTCAGGGTGAACTGTTGATAGTACTTAATTGCTGTTGACCAATAGATTGGTCCCTTTTTTTTTTAGGGTCGCCAAATGATTCATTACGACGTGGTGTTTCAATGTGATTAAAAGATGTTCATAGCAGTGTGACATCATCTTCCTCTGATCTTCCTGTTTCATCAGCGTCTATTGAGGGTGCTGAGCAGATGTCCATGAATCGGATGGTGAAGAAGATCCTGGAGAAGGAGGGCTTCTTCGGACTCTACCGCGGGATCCTGCCCAACTTCATGAAGGTCATCCCGGCCGTCAGCATCAGCTACGTGGTGTACGAGTATATGAGGTCTGGTCTAGGGATCCAGAAGTAGAAGTAGAACACTCCCCGTGTCCCACACATGCATACAACTCAATAGCCTTTACCCTTGAATTGCATTGAGGGAAGTGAAACCTGGAAGCAACCGAGCCTGGAGTCAGCGCTGCGTAACGGCAGCATCTCCTGCTACTGAACAGGCCGAAATTCCACCTTATGTGTGCTGGTTTATAAGGGTGTTAAAGACAGACATTTTAGTTCTGGTAAATTATCTGTTTTTTCACTTGACATGTCAGCGACATCCCAGGCGATTTGCAAGTTTATGCAAATATGCAAGTCGTTTCAGATGTTATTTACATAGAACATGCAATAAACAGTTACACTAAGGAAAAGTATCCTTATTCAGGTCTATTTTTGGTGGTCTACACCGAACTATTCATGCTATTAGTTTTTTGTTACCTTGAGACATATCGGCCCATCATCTGAGTTTGATCACCCGAGTGCCACTGGTTCTTGAAAATGTATCCTTTCTAGTTGAAAGTTGAGACTGCTTTTGCACACTTTGAACAAGGTCAACTTTTGGGGATGTGTGCCTTATTCCTTTATTTTCTCAGAAATGCAAACCTGTTCTACACCCCCCCAATTGAAATGCCTTTCCTTCCAATTTGAATTAGATGCTTGTATCTCCATTAAATATGTATTTTAATAAACATGTGGTGTTGTTTATTTGGAACATCTACTGTTTCTGAAACATTCAACCAAGTACAATGTAATGAGACACCAAAATCTGTCTTGACTTAGGGCCCTATTTTAACGGTCTGAAACGCCAATCGTAGCTTTGTGGGCGGTTCTATGGCGATGTCGCAATTTTACCGGCGCAAAAATGACTCTTGCGCCCGGCGCAAAACTAAAAAGGGTTGGTCTGAAGTAGCCTAATTACCCGTAGGTGTGGTTTGGGCGTAATGTGCAATAAACCAATGAGAGTGCCAGCTCCCATCCCCTTTAAGAGCCATGAGCGCATTTGAATCTGACAAGTTGATACTTTGACAGCGCTTCTGCAGTCTCCAATGATACAGATGCACATGAATTTCAAACTTCAAATGGCTCAGTTTATGGCAAAATAATATGGCCTTATTCACAAATGGAATAAGGTTTTCTTCCACAACTTCAGAAATACTGAGTCCTCAAATAAATTTCGGCAAAGAAAACTTAACACGCTTGATATGCGGTAACTGTGGTTCTATTTAATGATATACGCAATACATTATAAACATCGCTTATCAGTATTGCATGCATTATTGTTATCGACTTGTGTTCCTAATATGCATGTGTCCCCCCGTTAATATACATTGCCATGGACTGTATTATGCGTTACGTGTTAAGTTTGCGTGTGTTTAAACAGATGGACGCACACACGCGCGCCCGCATTCATTCATTCTTTTTAACACTCACTCGCGGTAAAACCATGTTTTCTCACGATCAAATACTCATCAATCCTAAAAGTTATGGGCATGTACACGATGTCTGTGTCAAGAAAATGTGTTTGCTGTACGGTGTTTGCAGATGCATTGATTTAAAAGTACAACTTCTTACCGCTGCATCAGCTGTTCTTTCCCAAATAATTTACCAAGAATATGTGGCTAGGTAGATGATAGAAGCAAAGTGTATGCGCGAGGTGCACAAGCAACATTATGCATGCGCCCTTAAAATAGCATCTGAACAACGCGCCACTGCACAATAGCACCAGGGAACGTTTGTGCCAGAACACGCCTCCTCCTTTCGCCGAACCGCCTCTTGGAGCGCAAGATCATTCCCTAATTTACCGACGCGTGGTGGTGGAGAGAAAAGAACGCACTGCGCCAGTTGCAAGCTAGCAACGACACATGCGCCAGTGAGAAAGTCAATTGCGCCGGATGCAAGATAGGGCCCTTAGTCTCTCTTCACACACTTCAGAATGAAGCAAAAATACAGACATCTGAACAGTTTCGCATCTATTTCTTTACCTTTATATTTAACAACATATCCTTGAATTTATACATTTATTTTATTAACTTGAAAAAAGAATTTTAACTGGAAAGAGCCCATCCATTACGAGTGTGCACACCAGTGATAAGAAAGCCACTGTGGTCAACACGGCGCGAAGGGCCTTCAGCCAGCTGGGGTAGGTGGGCAGGAGGGAGAGGTCGTAGTGCAGGGAGACTCCGAGCCCCATGATGACCAGGGTGGCTGCCGGGGTAATGCTGTCACTGAGCAGCATGGCCGCACAGGCCAGCAGGGAGGGGACCACGCTATTGGCCAGATTGATCCAGTCAGGCTTGGCAGGGCTGCTCTCAGGAAGGGTAAATCCCCAGCGAGATCCACCCAGGAAGGAGATGATGGAGGCTCCGTAGGCGACCTGGATGTAGGCCAACTCCGGGAGGTAAGACTCAGTCACGGCCATGAGCAGAGGAGGAGCCACAAAGGGGATGAGCCCGGCCATCCCCAGGTAGAGCGCTGGCTTGGGGCCTTTCCACAAGTGCTTCATGTCGTAGCGCAGAAGGTCCAGCTCCCTGGGAGGCGGCTCTGGCTGCTGACGTTTCTTTAGCCTCACCGCAGAGTCGTGGAAAGACTGGGTCCGCTGGAAGGGCCCATCGCCGGTGAAACCGCCAACGGCCAGAGGGTGGCGTCGCACCAGACCACGTCCCATCTGCTTGGAGCGTGGCTCAGCAGCCCAGCAGGACACCCGGGATCTGGATTCACCATGACCCCCAGCACAAGAGCAGCTCGTAGCGGAGAGCCAGGAGCTATAGGGTAGACTGGCCCATCGGACCACCTACAGAAGAATCAAAATAACATTAATAAAATAAGGTGGTAGCAGAACCTCATGGAGGTAGTGGATGGAGAAAATAATGTCAATGACCGATACACCAAGGAAACAGGTGGCAGGATAGTGTCGTGCGACCCAGCTGAAAGGTTCTAGGTTCAAGCCTCAATGTCTGCACAGTCTACCTGTAGTCGTCTTTGAGCTAGAGGCCTTCTGCCCCTCAATTAAATGCTTATTTTAAGTAGCTTTCGATAAAAGCCAAATGAAGCCAAACCAAGTAAAAAATACCCAACAACGTTAATTCCGAAAATATAACCATTGCTCTAAAACACATTGTCATCGGCTCTCCAAAGTACTACAACTGCATTAACTGATGTGCACTCGCCTGCAGAGAGGTGGTTCTTCTGGAGAGCGCACGGAGCATCTGAGGAAAGAGGTCAACACTCACGTTAGTCGGTTCTATAGTATATATCTATAGACCCTCTATTGTGTGTATATATATATATATATATACATTCATTCTTGGCTTACAAATTATCACTAGCACAGGTCTAACTCACAGCCTTCTCTAACATTAAAAGCATATTAGTTATACAATTGTATTTATTTATTTATTATATTTATATATAATAAAATATTTGTTAACCTTAAACGTGTGTATGCCATTTAGCAACTGTAACTGTATAACTGCACATTTCACTGGACGTGAGAGATGGTAAGTTATAGCCATTGAGCGTGACACAGACAACCCAACAACACATCACACCTACGAAAAGTGTAACATTTGTAAACTGGGACGTGCTTACCTTGGTTTTAACTTAAACACATGATTCTATTTGGAGTTTTCGAACCTTTCGTCAGACCTCACACCCCCCTGTCAATGACATGTATCAGGTACGCGTTTCATTTCCTCCGTGCCGGCTCGATGGTTCCAAAGACCAGCGACATTAGTTCCGCTCACCTCACAATAATAAACCAACGTGCCTGGGGACAAAGGAATAAGGAAGGTACAGACAGTGCTGGGAATAAATAGAAAAACAATATGTGTATTATTTTATAACGGCACATATTCAAATATATGATGTAATATTCAAATAAGTGGGGCTTGGACGAATTCAGATAAGAGTTCCCTACTTCTCCTTTTGCCAGATGGTTGACATCTTATCAAAACAAAGGTATCAATTTTTGAATACAAGAATACAATTGATTTACCATAAAGCATCATATCTATTTTTTTAATTCAAATAATAGGCTCAGTTTATCCTCAGTAATGCTATGGACAAGGTGAACAAAAATACCATAAAAAACGATGCTTACCAAAACTGACCAGCAGGTGTCGCACTGTGTCTGAACAAGTCATCAAAAGTCCTTTCGGCCGGACATCGTCAAGGTGGAAGAGGTTTAAAAATAGTGAAAAGCGTTTAAACTTTTTTTTTCTAATTAGAAATGGGAGTGTGAGTGTGAATTTATCAATCATTAATCAAGAAACTAGATCAATATTGAAATCAATAAATTAGGTCTCTACTGGATTGCTCTTGTCGCCTGTTTTTCTGGAGGTTTGGGGGCAGGGGTGATATGACTCCATCGACAATGGACCAAATGTAACTGACCGTTACCTTGAATAAAACAAGGTATTTCTCTGGGTCGAATTGGGATAACGTAAGTAATAAAAAATAAAATAAAATGTAACATAGCAGGTCAAGTATTTTTTTTTATATTTTAATGCTGAAATGTTAAATTGAATACCTCTCTAACCCTTAAACCCCAAACCTGATTTCTTTAACATAGTGTTGCTGTATGAATGCTATGAGTTTCTAGACAAACTGTCAACAAATAACAAATAATCCATTTAGAATTTCATGAAACTTTATTGAAGTGTTTTTTTTAATCTTGCACGATTTGAATAAAGAAAAACATAGTGAGGTCTCAGAGAAGATGGTGTCAGATCTGAACAGAATGACCCCAATAACTTTGGAGAACAATACAAAACATGGCATTCGTACCAACATTACCAGCATAGCCCCATCGGATTGGTTAATAATAAACAAGATGTCCAGCTCCCACAGACTCAGGTTGGCATGGACGTGCTCAGGCAGTAGCTTGAGCCTGAAACAAAGGAAATACAACAACAGTTCCATGAGGGCCACCTTGTTTTGTGTTTAACCTAAACCACCAAATGAAGTATGCAATTTTACTCATACTGCTGGAATCCCTTCACAATAACCTAAACCCTGAAAAATCTTTGGACAATTATAACTTTATTAATCCATAGAATATGTAACGGAATGGGAAAGAGATTGAGCAGATGAGAGCAACATGTATCTATCAAGCTGTCCACCCATTAACACTGACCTCTGGGCAGCAGCCGCGGCAGTCCCCACAGAGCGCTCCCACCAGGCCGTTCACCACCTGCACGGCACAGAGCACCGACTGGATCAGACCCATGGCCAGCAGCACCAAGAACAGAGTCAGGTTCCAATGCACCACGTCCACTGGCTCCACACATTGCTTCCAGGAGGCAGGGTTGAATACGTATTCGCTGTATAGAGAGAGAGAGAGAGAGAGAGAGAGAGAGAGAGGGAAGGAGAGGGGGGGGGAGGGGGAGAGAGAGGGAGAGAGAGAGGGAAGGAGAGGGGGGGGAGGGGGGCACAAAACAGTTTGGATAAGATATTTGAAATGCATGGACTTTTGCATATTTCTTACTGTGCAAGATGTTTCTATAATATGTACACATACATAGATATGAACTCCTGCTTTAAACATTAAGGTGAATCTACTTGGCTCCCTCTCTTTCTTCATATGTCTGTCCGTCCGTCTGTCTGTCTGTTCCTTACCTATTCTCCAATGGGTATGTCCACTCTTTGGAATCCTTTTTCATGCAGAAAGGCCCCCTGGTGATGGCCAAAACAGACACCCCAACAGAGTACGCTGCCCCTAGAACCCCCACTCCCGCAAACAGAATGGAGCTCAGCATCTACGCAGAGGGGGGTAGAGTCAGGGACAGACAGACAGACAGACAGGCAGACAGACAGACAGACAGACAGACAGACAGACAGACAGACAGACAGACAGACAGACAGACAGACAGCAATAATTCTTAAAAAAGCCCTTAAAGAATAATTGGATGCTAGCTTGATGTGCCTTTTATTACAAGAATAACACCAATATTAACAACAACACCACTAACAAAAATAACCATATGGATGATAGATAATAGAGATGATTTGTAGTACTCTGTTCAATGTTGTCATAAGGGCCAGTAAAGGAACAAAATAGGTTCAGTATTATAATCGGTGTATGTGTCGGATACACACTTGTGTACACCTCCACATTCTGCGTACATTGATTAGAGAGAGAGAGAGAGAGAGAGAGAGAGAGAGAGAGAGAGAGAGAGAGATATCTAAGAATAGAGTAAAGAATTAGTGTTTAAGTACAGTTTTCGTACTTTATTGTACCTGTCATTATTAACCAGTTATTTACTGGTAATTGTTGAACAATTAATATTATTAGGAGTTATAATCTTCATATTTTTTATGTAATATTTTTTCAGCAATATTATATTTCCCTGAGTCAGATAAGGGAACTACTTTCATAACAACCGAAGCACTCACAGCAAACCTCCGGCCACAGCTCGCATTACCACAGCAACCACAGCAGTCGTTGTTCTTCAAACCAAGGAAGACCAAAGCTGGGAAGAGCATCTAACAGACACACACACACACACACACACATACACATTTACACAAAAAACACACAAATGCACACATGCACGCTCACTGACAAACACTTTTATAAAATAAAATAAAATGGTAAATTAATGTAGGCCATCATTTAATTCCGCCTCCTGACCACTTACCAGAACTCCAGATCCGAGAATGCCTCCAAAGTACCAGACCTCTTCTGAGAGCAATTTGCTATCCACAGGTGTCCCTCCAGGGAAGAACAGCAGGATGTTGCACAGAACGCACACCACAGACAGAGGGAGCAGGCTTATCCCCAGACATTTGGAAAAAGCACCAGGGCACATCTTGAGACAGATGACGGTACAAAAAGTGTAAATTAAAATATCTATATTCTCGTTGCTTTTCTGTAAATCTTGTTCAACCAATTGGGTCTGCGAACAACATCCACTTCCAGTCAATTTCCTCAGAGTTGTTAATATTATTTAATATGATAAATGCCTGATAAAATAAAATAAGTATTAATGGTCTTGGCGTTGATGTTTCTGTCTAGACCACCTGTCCTGTCTCTGTGTTTGCTGATATTAAGAACCAAGTTTTATAGACTGGTTGCATGCACCACCGTGACGTCACCTCACATTTATAGTGGCCAGGTGGAATATATGGCATCTCACACACACACACACACACACACACACACACACTCTCTCTCTCTCTCTCTCTCTCTCTCTCTCTCTCTCTCTCTCTCTCTCTATGTCCCAGAAGAGGAACTGACAGTCATACAAGGGAGGTCTCATTGTCGCTATAGGGGATTAGTGTACATAGTTGAATACTCATTGCTTAGGCTTGGTTGTACAGATGTGTGTGTAGACTTATGTGGTAATTATGATATATAATCTACTTGGAGCGATAAGCATCATTGTATACATAAGACTGTGTACATTTCTCTTTAAATATAAGATATAGATTGGATAGGCTAATAATTGTATAAGAATAATACTAATAATAAATAATGAACAACATCAATTCTATAGCCAATTCAAAGTAAAAATTGTATTTTTAACCTTAGCCTTCATTTAACCTTCAGCTAAATGAAACCTGTACCATCGATGTCATCCACATCTTCTAGGCTTGCCTGTCAACATCATGCCAGTCTACTTAGGCTACGTTTACATGATGACGGTCTGAACAGACGACGCAAAAGTGGCGTCGCGTCTTCACTTTTTATTCCGCGCTTAGACGAGCGTTTTCGGGAGGAAATCTGCGTGCATACGGTGACGCTAAAGTGTGTGGATTTCGATTGGGTGTGCATGTCAGGCGGCTAGGTGGTGCTTTGATACACCATCACACAACTCCGCCATGTCTGAGCGCATGTGTAGAACCCTCCTTCTCTTATCTGCGCCGCGAAAACCAAAACATAATCACAGATCATTTTCTGTTCAGTAATACTATCTGTACATATCCTGTACATTTCGTGGAAAGACTCCTGTAAGTTTATTAAAGCTGCCAGAGCAGCTTGACGGTCCGACGCATGGAAATAATCCAACATGTTTGTTTATTTCCCTGTACTGGCGCTGTATGCGTTGACGTCACATCAATCAATAACTACTTCATCGATCAAAGTAATTCAAAGTTTTTTATGTCTTAATAGATTGTCACTGGAGTCAGCCTAACATGTCTTCCGAATTCGCCTTTTCATCGAGACGATCCCCGCTCGTTTGTCTCCGCGGCTGCTCGTCGTCCAGCCAGCCGTTGGCTACGGGCATTGGACTGGGTGAGTTAAATTATGCTAAATAACATGTATAATATATCATTCTGCTCTTGTTCTGGGGCTTGTTACTTATCCAACTAACGCAGAACTATTCGCTGTTATGTTTGTATATCGGATTAATAATTCTAAGTGTGTGTTTTTTGCTCGAAAAGCACAGTCGCGATGCGACTTTGTGAAGCGCAGCACTGTTATGTTACGATCTGTGTCGTCAGACATCCTGAAGCGGGGCGGGAACGCGGCCGACGCAGCGGTTGCCATGGCAGCGGCCCTGTCAGTCACAGAGCCGTGCAGCACGGGTCCCGGGGGAGATGCCTTCTGCCTCTTCTACGATGGAAACACCGGGGATATAAGTTGTCTAAACGGCAGGTTAAAAAACAGATATTTTTCTCTGTGTTCACGATGTTTCCCCAACCACCCACATCAACTATTGTGATGCAGCATGCAAACATGTTTGCATGCTGCGTGGGTCCTTAAAGTTGACAATGTAGGCTTGTCTTATGGGTTATGTTTCTGCAATGTATCCTATGTCAATGTACACCCCACCTCAAATCAATAAATCACAATAACTGGTAGATCACCCAGAAGCATGAGTGAATCTAAAGTATTGGCCGCTCTGAACTTGTTGCCCAGCGGCCGTTCCCCCAGAGCCCAGTCCCTGGAGCTGCTGGAGGGGCGTGGCTACAGCGCAGAGGCCCCGCCCCCTGCCTTTGACGCTCTAAACATCACAGTCCCAGGAGCCCCAGCATGCTGGTGTGACACTGTGCAGACGTTTGGGAGCCACAAGGTGTGTGTGTGTGTGGTGTGTGCGTGTGTGTGTGTGTGTGTGTGCGCGCGCGCGTGTGTGTGTGCGTTTACACAATTATATGACAAACATAAGACCTATTAAACACAATGACTACCTCCTGAGCCACTGCCACCCCTCTCTTCCTCGACACACTTCCTGTCCGACCGACTCACGCTTCCTGTGTGGTGAGACTTCCTGCGAGGTCACTGCGTTTCCTGTGTCCCCTGCCCTAGGTCTCCCTGAGCCAGGTGTTGGGCGGGGCCACGACCCTCGCCGAGGAGGGGGTTCCGGTTGCCAAGGTAGCGGCCTACCAATGGGCACACTGGGTGGACGCCATGCGGCATGCTGGGAAGGAACTGGACGGCAACCTTCTGGTGGACGGGGAGGCACCGTGTCACGGACAAGTGTTCAGGAACCGCGCCCTGGCTAGGACCTTTAGGGTGAGGTGTTGACTACACACACACACACACACACGCACGTACACATACACACACACGTGCAAACGCACGTACACACATATACATACACACACATACATATACATGCACATATACATACACACAAACACACAAGTTAGAAAGTGATGTCATGCCATAGTTGCACTTTATTTTTTTGGACCATGATTATTTACACTTTGCCGCAACACTTTTATTTGTTGATTATCCCTTTAGTCATGCTCTCACTGGCAAGTTTAACCACGAGTAAAACAAGCACACACACACACATACACACACACACACACACACACGCATAACCACACACACAAACGTACATGCACGCACACACCTTTCAACTCCCATGGACGTTCCTGAAATGGGGAAACAATGGGAGTGAGCTCAGCCTCATTTGGGTCTCCTTTCTCCGCTGTGACTGGTTGTGTTTCTCCCACCGGCCCCGTCACACACATAGACAGCCTCTTAGTCATGGCACTGCCCTCAGTGCACTGATTGTTATTAATCCTGAGTTCATTCATGTCTCCTCGTTAGAACACTTGAAGGCATGGTTCCATGAGTCAGACTGTGTGTCATATGGTCTTTAAACTCTAAACAATCAACATGTTGTTCTGCTTCCTGAAACACCAATCATGTAGGTTTACACATTGTAGTGTCTTCAGTCTTTCGTTTGATATCTGCAAGAGTTGATTGTTATGCTTCATGAATCATTGTTTGACTGAAGGCCTGTGGAGGGTTGTATACATCGTCTTCACCTCTTTGAGTTTCTAATTGTGTCATGGATTGATCTCTTTATTTACTGAATGATTTATCGAACAGGAGCTGGGAGAAAGCGGGAAGCCAGGCTTCTACCAGGGGAGAGTGGCTCAGGCCATCGTTGATGTTATCCACCAAAACGGCGGGGTCATGACCCTGGATGACCTCAGCGGCCATGACAGTGAGGTGGTCACTCCGATCAGTACAGACTACAAGGTCAGGACACGAGATACACTCAAGAAATGACGCCATCACATGGACCCCATGTACATTTGGCCGGACTCAGATATTGATTGCGTCACCTAAAATATATATTTCTGTAACTTTCGACTCTATTTTTGTAGGGCGTGCGTCTTTGGGAACCCCCTCCCAACAGCCAGGGTTTGGCCGCCCTGTTGATGCTCAATATCTTGGAGAACCTTCCGCTGCAAGGTACTCCACAGGCTGAAGACACACGGAATCACAAACACACCAACAGATATCATAATGGTCATCTCAGTGAGGAATGGTTGAAACTCAAGATATTTAGGACGAACTAAACATACAACTTGATGATTTAGTGCTGCTATGGTTATAGAAAACAATATGTGTTCAAATGAAGTGACAGCCACATAATTAATTATATATTTATTAAATGTCCCCCCCCACCCCCGGTGAACTTGTCTAGACCTTGGCCACAACAGCGCGGACTACATCCATCTGCTGGTGCAGGCCGTCCGCTTCGCCCTGACAGACGCTTTGCATAACATAAGTGACCCAGACCATGTGATCATTCCTCTGGACAGCCTATTGGATAAGAGCTACAGCCGCCAGCTTGCCCAGCAAATCAGCATGGACAGGTGTGTGTGTGTGTGTGTGTGTCTTTCTCTGTTGAATTTAGATAGATCTATTGACTTATTTATTCTCACTGTTACCTCTCTGTCCCTTCTATCTATATCCTGTTGGAAACCCCACTCCACCTAACTGTAGACTTTGAGCGTTTGCTTTTTATTGCTCGAAAGACAAACACAAACTTATTACACCAGAAAATGTGGCAATAAAACAGACACACACACAAACACACGTGACTTTTTGATTTCCCTGGGTTATTGCTCCTTAGTATAGTGTTCTTTAAGGATCAGTTAATCATTGTATTTCTGGGTTCTCTTGAGAGTGAAGATGTTGATATCTGGGCCCAGTGATGGATTTGGAATAGATTTGTGTCAAGTTAACACCCATCCTTCGGTCCTTGTATATTGCGTGTTTGTATGTACATGTATTTGATTGTGTGTTTGTGCGTGCGTTGCTGCAGTGCCAGTGAGGTGGGTGCGCCAGCTGTGACGATACAGGGTGACACTGTGTACTTCTGTGTGGTCGACTGCCACGGCAACGCATGCTCCTTTGTCAACAGCAACTACATGGGTTTTGGCTCAGGCCTTGTGCCGAGGGACTGTGGCTTCTCCCTCCAGGTATGTGTGCACGTGTGGGTGTGTGTGACACCTGCTAAGACAATTACAACCACCATTTATTTCACTCTCACGCTCTCTCTTAACCTCGACCTCACTCTCTTAGAATCGGGGAGCTAGTTTTTCTCTGCGTCGTAACCACAGCAACTGTATCGCCGGCGGTAAACGCCCATACCACACCATAATGGCCGCCCTCGTCACCGGACCCGCCCCCGGCGGACAGAAGCCCCGCCTCCTGGCCGCCCTCGGAGTGATGGGCGCCATGATGCAACCGCAAGGACACGTCCAGGTAAACACACTTAAACACCACGGCTAGTGTGCACACACCCACGCACATTCCGGACACACACGCGTACACATTTAGAATCAGGACAACAAGCGCACTCCAGTGAGAGGGACCGGGGCTGGGATCAAAAGAGAACAGCTGGATGATTGATCGGTCACAGCGTATAAAACACGGTGGTGTTACAAGGGCCCCACCCTAAAATCACATTAAGTATTACTATTAAGTATTATTACTTAATATATTATTAATTATTCATAATAATTATTCATAATTATTATAAATATTACCGTACTGTACCGATAGCGATATATTTTTTCACCTTCTTCTGACAAATGTACAGTTTGTAAGTTGCTTTGGAAAAGCGTCTGCTAAGTGCCCTAAATGTAAATGTAAGTATATGTTTTATTTTTCTCACAATCAAATGTCATTGTTGTATTTTAGTCAATGAGCAGAAACCTAATTTTGGCTAACAGACCTGCAAAAAAACGATCATTAAGTTTCTCAAAACATGAGAGAGTACATTTAAATGTTTCCTGTGTTCTGCTGACGTTCAGGTGCTGCTGAACATGCTGGAGTTTGAAATGGATCCTCAGCAGGCCTTAGACGCTCCCAGAGTGTATGTGGAGTACGACCAGAAAGGTTCGCTCTGCTGCCTCTGGATGTCTGAAGTGTCATCAGCCATCAACACCAGGATTTGACTAGACAAACACTATTTACTCTGCAAGCGTGCACCTATACTCCCTGATTGTTGTATGTTTTTGTTTGACCAAGACTTTATTGCTTCAAAGTTTTTTAATTTATATTATATAATTATTTATTTATGTTATATATTTTTGAATTCCTAAAAAGTCTTAAAATATTATCTGAGAGTAAAACTGTATATTTGTGCTATATTTGTGTCGGATCCATTTTTCTTGGGACCTATGTTATGTCTCCATATCTATGTTATGTCTCCATATCTATGTTATATATATCTATGTTATGTGTCTCTCTAGCTGATCAGTGGCTGGTTCATTTGGAGGAGGGATTTGGGAAAGAAGTTTGCGATGAGTTGAGGAGGCGGGGCCACCAAGTAAATTGGCCAATCACAGGTAATCTCTCTAACATCCCTCAGTACACACATGTGAAACATTTTGGAAACATTTAGGGATCATTGTTAAGCCATTTAGTGCCTTGATATAAATACTACATTTATTAAGCGTGTGTTTCTGAAAGAGAGAATACAGTGATTCAAATTGTTTCCATTCACAGGATTTAATCGTTCGCGATTTGGTCGAGGACAAATCATTACAGTTGGCGATTGGTGGAACCCATCTGTCCGTCAAGCTGCTCATCCAACCAGAGTTCTGTGGGCGGGGTCGGACCCCAGAGCAGACGGGTGTTCACAGGGCTACTAGACCTGCTCCAAGTATATAATTAATTAACATATTTTCAATTGAAATAATATTAAATCAAACACTAAATGAATTTATAACCTTAATCATATCAATCATGTTTTTATTTGAATTAATCATTCACAGTTTACCAATAAGCTAAGAAAGTTAATTGTTATTAACAGGTCTATGATGGTCAAATAAAGAGAGTATCTTTTTTTTATCCAGGCAAAACACGGCTCCCCATTTACTTTTGTCTGTCGGTCTCTCTTTCCTATATGGCGGCGATGTTGACGCTTCGCAGCAACGGGTCAGTCAGTGCGGTATCTATGTATAAATGTCTATGGGGTCAGCCCACTGGCAGCAGGAAGTGAGTCATGGAACGTTCCCTGCTTCCTGTTTGAGTCAGTATTTGCGAAGCTGTCCAATGACCCCCATTGTCCTTTAATGACTATGACACCATTCTCCGTTGCAAACACACACACACACAACGTTAATGATTTATTCAAGGTACACAATTTAAAATAAAGGCCCAAATATTTTTCAAATGTGACTGATCATTACCCTTCAATCAGGCAATGGGTTTATTGCTGATGATAATTGATGGGGTTGGTCAGATTGGGCTTCTTCTCTTGTAGAACGCTGCATGCTTAATGTCCTTCACCTCCACCTGTGTGATGAGAACCGTGTTTGCATACTTTTCTAGGGGTTCCACTTGTCAGTGGCCAGTATAAACACGCACACACACGCACTCTTAGTCCCGTTGATGTTTTGAGCACCCCAATAAGTGGTTTGAGTGTGTGTGCCTTCCATGTACTTTTTCTGCAGGGTGGGTCTTCGCTGTGTGTGTTCTAGCTCTGGGGGTAATTTTAGTAGCAGGAAAATTCCGGTCCCAGCTCCCACAGAAGACCCTGTCTGAAGAAGATAGCAGCAGAGAATAAAATAAATAGCTACCATAGCTGCTGTCAAGTCATGGATATGTTGTGATGCATTGATGTTGTAAGGAGATTCATATTGAATAGTATGCCAACGACAGGAAAAGAGCCCCAATTTCCATTGATGAGAACACTTGTCCAAAACAGAAAGCCCTATACCCATAGTGACTCTGATTGGCCGGATGTATACATTGTGGTTGGACAGTGTCATAGTTGCCATTTGTGTTGTTCTCATGTCATTGTTGTAATCTGTGCTCTTCCTAATGGCACTCCAGTACAAATCGATCTACATCTGAATTAATGTAGGTTATATGACTGGCCCGGGGGGCTCCCAGAAGAACTCCTCTACCCAGACACTTTCTCCGCCTGCTTAATCGGATTTGGCCGTGGCGTGTGAAATGCTCTTGTTATTGGGTCTGGCTTTCCAGTGCTGGTTAAGTGGCTGCCGTTACAGATTACAGCCCACGTTAATCTAGATTCCACGTAGATTATCAGGCTCTTCTATTTATAGCAGGACCCGCAATCATACACAAATGTGCATATATACGTACAAATGAAAAATACAAAAATGGGGCCCAGAGCTGTGTCCTCCTAACTCCCCAGGACATTTAAATAGTTCCTGTCATTCTGCTCTGACACCCTTGTTTCTACTAAGTGAGTAATAAAGTATATTTCAAATACAAATTTAAACTGCACCTTATTCCAAATTGAATCACTGTATGGCTTTATACATATTGTAGGTTTATATCACTCTTATCATTGTCATTCAGACCTTAACACCTCCCAATAGGATGTTCCACAGAGGATATCAGCTGATATAATTTGTGCTGCAACAGATAATTAATCTAGTGACGTGTGTTAGGGTGACCTCAAAGGTAGCACACGTCATACATACATCATTAGTCCCTTTATATCATATCAAAGTGATATCGAACAAAGTTACAAAAGGACCAAAGGATTGGTTTGTAATATGTATCATCAAACCAATGATTCTATGATGCCTAGTTTAGTTGTAGCTGTGGAGGAAGTGACTGGTTGAACACATCTCTGTGTGGAAAATAAAATCCAATGTTGTTTCTGGTGTAGGCCTTGGAGAACAACATAGAGACCTTGAACAATGATTCAATTCAAGTAGGTTAAACTTTTCTCTGTCTATAGCGTACAGTTAGGCACATTCCAAGCAAACTCTGATACAATCATTTGAAAGAAATCGGGACAAAACTATCTTTGAGTGGACGGACAGGGAGACGATTGGGCGGACCAGAAGGCTCTATCTGATATTTCGTAAGGGCACAGTGATCTTGGAATCAAAAGAATGCTTGCACGTTTTAATCTGGTTATTCTGAAGCAAGTAGATTATGACTTTTGTTGTTGTTCTCTGCGGTTAGAGTGTGGGAAACTGGAAACACATGCATGCACACTTACAAACACTTACACTTACACACACACACACACGTTGACAGTGTTCTGTTCTTGTGGGATTTGTCAAATCTTTCTGGCTCAGCTCTCTGGAGGCCGGCCCCTTGTTTTATGTGCGTGCGTGCGTGCGTGTGTGTACATGGGTATGTCTGTATATGTGTGTATGCGTGTGCATGTGTATGTGACTGCCATGGCCCTGTAGGTCACTTTCTTGAGGCTCGTTATCTCATAGCTGTAGGGACACACACACACACACACACACACACACACACACACACATTCACTCCAGGCCCTCAACCACCACCACCAGTTGTTCATTTCCTGGCTCCCTCCAGCTGGTCGGTCCCACTCCTCCCCCTGCCTTTTCCTCTCCTTCCTCTTCTCCTTTCTCCTCTGCCTCCTTTAGTCCGGCCGTGCCCCGCTCTCCCAGCAGTTGTATCTCCCCTCGTCGCCATGTGTTGTTCGGTGGGTGTCGCCCGGGCTCTGGGGCTGGCCCTACTGCCCCTGGCCCTGTGCTGTATGCTGGCCAACCTGCTGCTGCTGTTCCCCATGGGGGAGAGCTCATATCTCCAAGACCGCCAGCTGTCCAGCTACATCTGGTACTTTGGTGGACTGGGAGGCGGAGGACTGATGGTAAGCACACACAGGAACTCAGCTCTTCTCTTCTATGTTATTATATGTTTCCAACAGGGGCGTAGGAACCGGGGGGGACGGAGGGGACGTGTCCCCTCCAATATTGGAGACAGGCGCATTTGTCCCACCTAAAAATTATACCGGGGGGAGAAAAATCTTTTATTTTATTTTGAAAGCGCAACACAGCGTCCTGTCACCGCTTCTTATTCTAAAAAACTGGATGATTGAGTGTGAAATTAAAGAATTGATTTTGATATTCATCAGTTCATTACTGCCATTCAAAATGTGTTTTCCTTTACATTTACAAATGTATCTTTTTAGTAGAATAAAATATATTTGTGAATTTTTTCAGTGTAGTTAATTTAAGACATATTTCTGTTCAAACCATTAACCGAACTGTCAGGTTACCGATATGTGTCCCCCCCAATGTTAAACTCATTCCTACGCCTCTGGTTTCCAATCTGTTTGACATAATGTCAGGTGATCTGTAATGTTAAATCTGATTTGGAAATGTACACGTTCTACAGAGGAGATTGGGATATTATGAGGCGGGTGAAAGTTAGTTTCTCTGATAAGGGAGGAGGTCGAGGTGGCTGTGGGCAGGAAACAGAGAGAATGAAGTGAAAAGGATGGCTGTGGATTCTGCTCTGTGGACCCGTTCAAAAAAACGTTTGGAAAACAAAATGGATTACTTCATCTCTGTGTTTCTCAACACATCAGACTTTACTTCAGGACAATACATTTTCATCAAATCCAAAATCAGCTACCAGCAAACACGTGGTCCTAAATACTTGGTTTGCCAGTGCTCTCTTGACAGTGTCTCCTCCGCATACAGAGACTCCATGAAGATATTAGTTATGAGTGAAGATACTCCATATATTGTCGCTCTAACATGAGCTCTATGGCCCCATGTGCTGGTTGTGAATGGGCTCAGTGCCACAGGGGCATCTGACAGCTGGACGAGTCATAAGGAGAACATTTAGCAAGGCATTTACCTCGCTATAGAAACTCTCCCCGGCGATATAAGCCTGCAATAAGAACTCCTATTAATTCCTGTTATTAACATGCAAACGTTGCTAGCTTTACACCATAATCTCGTTGGTGTTTACGTTGCTCAGGCACTAAAAACAATGGGTTTCTATGTTAATTCATGGTTAATCGTTCTGACCTACATATTGGAACGTCTTACCTCCTGACAGAGCAGAAAAATCTAAAAAAAGGAGGCTGAACTTCAGCCTCCTTTTTGAGTAGGTTGAGTAGAACACAGAAGAGATTGTGTGTTGTGTGTGTGAAGCTTTGTGTGGGTGTTGGTGCGTGTGTGTGTGTGTGTGTGAGATTGTTATTTTTCAAACAACAGGTTCCTTTATGGAGTCTAAACCAAATTAGATGAATTAATCTCAACAGTGATCTCCATTTTTGGGGGAAATTATATTTGAAGTACCAATAAAATAAAGTCTGTATCAAACTGAAAACTCTGTATGATAAGCATGATTTCCCACAAATGACTCTGATACGATACCGAACAGTTTTAGGTTGGATTTGGCATTGTATAAGAAAGAGAAAGGCTGAATTAACTAATCACCCCGAGAGAGGTGGTGCCAGTAAGTGGCTGATGAGGTAGAGCTGGTTGTCTGGCAAACAGAAGGTTGCTTGTTTGATCCCCGGTGTGTCGAGGTGTCCCTGGCAATAATTGTAAAGTGCTTTGAGTCGCTACTGGTCTGAAAAGTGCGATATAAATCAGGATATTTACCGTTGATTAAACCTATGCTGATAGACGTGGCTGTTTGACAAAGTTGTGGGTTTGCGGGTTCATACATGTCCATTTGATATTATGATGTGGCTCATACACATCTGTGAGGAAAGGTAAAGTTAAGGAAAGGTGGTTCTCAGAGTTTTTCCTTGACTGTTAAAAAGTTTTTAGGAAAGGACAGAGTTATCAAATTCTGAATGTGGTCTTACGCAATAAAGGTACAACCACGTGAGGAATAGGCAGTGCTCCAAAGTACATTTAATCATTGGTTGGAGTTCTTCTTGACTCGAGTTTCATTTGGTACGGTCTACTCATGTGAAATACCGGAAATTGTACATGTTGGCCTCAGAGGGAGTTCATGGGGTGTCTGGTTAGGCTTGGGAACAACAATAGAGAGAGTTCCAGAGGCCTTCGGAGCCCTGGGCCCCTGGGCATAACGCGGGTCTTCCTTCTGCTCCTCGATGGGTCCCTGGGATGTTTGGGCCCTGGGTCTTCACCCAACAGTCTAGGTCGGGGCAGAGATCAAATCCTTGTTTGTAGCACTACTACATCATTAAATAAATAGGTCAAACGTACGGTATGCTTGACATTGAAAACAGTCTCTGATGAAGTATTTATCAAGAGTGCACCATTTCACCCTGTTCATCTGCTAAACGAAGCCGCTAACTTCCTGTACTCTTTGTTCTTTCTGTCTTTGGCAAACACAAACGGTCAAAATGCAGAGAGGGAGCCACTTGGGGGAGGTTTATTTTGAGCTCTGCCCATCCTTTCTGTGTTGCTGTCCCTTCTTCCGATATGCTCTCCGTTACTTAATGTTCAGCATCCTCCAAGCCTTTGTCTTTCAGTGTGGCTCTTTCTCTTTCTCCTCAGGGGACAGGGGCAACAGGATGTGAGATGTTAGGGGAGGACATCCAGGATGCACACTCACAAATGTTCTCCTCTTTGGGTGTCACATGATTATTTGTGTGTGTTTTTGTGTGCGTGTGTGAGTGTGTTTCCACCCATCGTTAAACTAGAGCCAATCCACTTGAGAGGGACAGAATGGAATAGAATGCCACATAGGGTAAGGAATTAAAACCTAGATGATGAAAATGATGAAACTGTATTGGCCAAAGATGCTCAACAGAAGGACTTTTCCCTCTGCAGTTTATACAGGCCACATCATGAGTCTGGTCAAAGTTAATAAAGTTGTAAGGACAGATGCAACTGTACCCCAGTGGAAAACAGGGAGCGCTATGTTGGGCTACAGTAAGAGGATTATCGTAGGAGCGCAGATGGTCAGCAACAGGCGACAAAGGAGACCGTTGAACATCTCCTCATACACTTCCTGGCAGGCTCGCCCCATGTGACTCCGCAGCATGGACACAGCTGCAGCTTTTTATTATTGGCACGTGTGTTTTTATTGATGTAAAATGGCTTCCCTTGTTCCATTTTTCGATGACAATGCAGGAGAATACTAATAACGTTCTCTCTGTTCTTCTAGATGCTGGTTCCAGTGGCCACTTTTACCAGTCTGGGGAAATGTAGCTGCTGCTGGAATGAGAGTTTAATGGTGAGGCAGACACTCACCACACATAACTGGGTTAGAGAAATGTGAACAGCAGGAATCATTGTATGGATTAATTGTGTTAGAGCGGCATGTTGAAGTTATGAAGCTCAATCCGAAATGTATTAATCAATAAACTATAGAACTGCAGTAAATGTCATTCCATAAGATTATATTATTTCTACCTTGCCCAATATATATTATATAATCTTTTCATTCCATCTTTTTCACGATAAATTGTGTGTGTAACTGTGGTGTAACTTTTGAGGTTATAGACCGACAACTCTATTCTCTTCAAAATGCATATACTGTTTATTTGTAGTAACTCATTCGACTTCTCAAACATAGACTTTGATTATGGCCTTGGTTGCTCGGTGCTGAAGTGTAGAAAGCACTTTGAACTTGACTGACAGAACTTAAGAACAGTACTCAAGTTAACTTCGTTACAGTCCATCCCTGGTGGAATACGAATGCTCTTCAAGTTACATTAATCTAACTGGGGTCTGACTTTTCTCTGGGTGTGGGACTGAGTTAGTGTGTGTGTGAGTGTCTGCGTGTGTCATGCAGCTGTCTAACGTGTCTTTTGACACTTTGCTGTGAATGCCCAAACAGCTTATAGAAACATTCCTTCTCCCTCCACATCTCTATCTTACACTGAAACACACCACACACCCTACTGGGAAGCACTGACATTCATGGCAGTTTCCTCATTGGTGGCTCTCTCTCTGTCCCTCCCTCTCTCTAGATGTGTGGTTCGGTATTGGCTGCGGTGGTGGGCATGTTTGGTTCTGGCTACTGTTTTGTCCTATCAGGGATGACCTTGATGCAGGGTCCTCATTGTTTCACTGCTCTGGGCTGGAGATACCCCTTCTCCAACGATGGCGGCAGGTAATTTGAAAGCAATTGTGTGTTTGTGTGCATGAAATGAAAAGTGATTAATAGTGTGATATTGTGCGATTGTTTTGCTGTTTTCACACTTCTGTATATGCTGGAGTAGCCTGGGTTGTCTCGGCACAGTGTTTGAGAAGTAACAAGTACTCTAGTGTTACTATACTATTATTAAGTGGATCTCTCTCGCTCTCTCCCTCGCTCTCGTTCTCTCTCTCGTTTCTCTGTCTCTCTCTCTCTCTCTCTTTCCAGGTATCTGCTGGAGCCAGACTCGTGGTCTCAGTGCCTGCAGCCTGTGAGCATCGTGGAGTGGAACGTGTCCCTGCTCTGCATTCTGCTGTGCCTTGCCGTGCTGGAGTTCCTCCTCTGCCTGCTGCAGCTGGGCGTGGGGCTGGTGAACGCCGTGTGCCGGCCCTGCTGCTACAAGCAGGAGTACAGCCTCCACGCCTAGAGGAGGAGGAGGCGCACGGGCCTAGAGGAGGAGGAGGAGGAGGCGCACGGGCCTAGAGGAGGAGGAGGAGGAGGAGGAGGCGCACGGGCCTAGAGGAGGAGGAGGAGGAGGCGCACGGGCCTAGAGGAGGAGGAGGAGGAGGAGGAGGAGGCGCACGGGCATAGAGGAGGAGGAGGAGGAGGAGGAGGAGGCGCACGGGCATAGAGGAGGAGGAGGAGGAGGCGCACGGTCATAAAGGAGGAGGAGGAGGAGGAGGCACACGGGCATAGAGGAGGAGGAGGAGGAGGAGGAGGCGCACGGGCCTAGAGGAGGAGGAGGAGGCGCACGGGCCTAGAGGAGGAGGAGGAGGAGGCGCACGGGCATAGAGGAGGAGGAGGAGGAGGAGGAGGCGCACGGGCCTAGAGGAGGAGATGGAGGAGGAGGAGGCGCACGGGCCTAGAGGAGGAGGAGGAGGCGCACGGGCATAGAGGAGGAGGAGGAGGCGCACGGGCATAGAGGAGGAGGAGGAGGAGGCGCACAGGCATAGAGGAGGAGGAGGAGGAGGAGGCGCACGGGCCTAGAGGAGGAGGAGGAGGAGGCACACGGGCATAGAGGAGGAGGAGGAGGCGCCGCACGGGCCTAGAGGAGGAGGAGGAGGAGGAGGCACACGGGCATAGAGGAGGAGGAGGAGGAGGAGGCGCACGGGCCTAGAGGAGGAGGAGGAGGAGGCGCACGGGCCTAGAGGAGGAGGAGGAGGAGGAGGCGCACGGGCATAGAGGAGGAGGAGGAGGAGGAGGCACATGGGCCTAGAGGAGGAGGAGGAGGCGCACGGGCCTAGAGGAGGAGGAGGAGGAGGCGTGGGCCTGTGCCGCTGGGCCCGCAGCAGTGGAGATGGGTCAGTGATAGTAACACTATGCACAACGCGCACTCCGTTGCACTTACGATCTCTCTCAGACAAACACAGACACACACATGCATGTGCAAGGCACATAAACACACACAGACACACACACACCGTCATAACTAATGCCTGTCATCACTTGTTGCAGGAATGCACAACGTTCCAGGGCATTATCCTTGATTAATTAATCGCACCCTTAAAACATACGCAATATCTGCATACGAAAAACTGTACGATTCCAGACTTAAAGTTGTCTGTTTTTTCCATGAGGAAATACTTTTCAGCCAACACTCTCTACCACTGCATATGGGTTGGAAAAAAGATGGCGATACTTCCCTGCCAGTATGTTGTTCTTATTGAGTAGATAGTCCTAAATCATACAAAATACCGTACAAAACTGAACTCTCAGTTATAGAAAGAACGCTTGGCAAATGGCTTCGTAGGAAGTGAAAGTGTATTTACTGAATTCTTACAAATTCGATCTAATTACAGCTGTGTTGGCCTATAAAACACTTAATACGGAGATGGGTGTTCTCATTGAATGCGATGTAACGTAAATCAAGAAATTTAAGTCAAACGTGAATACAAAGACACATAAAGACTGGACGATCAGTTATACGAACTGAAATGTTATATTCTGGAGTAAATGGGTTGGAAATTATCCTGTTAAATGGGTCTTTGCTATAATCAGCAGATGGTAATACTTTCTGCTTTGGAATGAGGCAGAAAGCAAGGAGGATGAGTCTATGTTAGTGTCGTTAGCAAGCACCACTGTTCACTGTTTAGTGAGGATAATGATTTGAAAACGGTCCTGTTATTAGCGTTGGAGTTTTGTTAATTTTTAAATATTTCTACTGTACATTTTTTCTGTTTTTTTTTCTGGACCCCAGACCAGTGATATGGGTATTTTATATGAATGTAGTGCCATATTTTTGTAACTTCATTTTTTTTGCAATCTTGAATAAAAATTGCATATAAAACTATGATGAAAAAAATAAGGATTTCTTTTAATTTTGTATTAAGTATATGTTGTTTCATATAGTTGATGTCATGCATACTAATCAGGGCGGCACTCTTTTGAATTGATCTAGGATAATACATTTGAGTCACCTCTTCCGTCAAGAAAGAAACAAAAAGCAATTTATTGGAACTGAGCGATTCAGCAGCCACATTTTTGTCTCTGAGCACTGGTTTCCCCGACCCCAGTCAGGGGAAACCAGTCCAGGCTCAGTCGTCTGGGGACTTCGTTGTCCAAACATTGTTTCCTTAACTGAATTTCAATATGAATTGGACTGGATTTTTTCATAAGAAGCTACGAGTTGAACCACAGTTAGTGGAAGTTCTGAGACATTGAGATATTGAACGCTTAGCTCAATATCATAACCATAAGCAGTTGGTCAGTGAGTCGAGGAAGTCTGGATTTGTATAATAATATTTTAGCATTTGATACTTTTTACAAAAAAAACAAATAATTCTTGGAGAGGATGACCTGATCTGGATGAATTCAACAAGCTGTTGTTCTGCTCCCATGGGGCCAAAGGTGAATTAAGGTCAGGGTTTGGAACCCATCCAAATTATTCACACAATGTTGACACAATATGTTCACACACTTTCCACTGCACTGTCGCATCTGTAAAAACAAAAACAGTCAACTGAAAAGAGAACACAGCATGGCTAAATCTGGAAGGCAAAATGCCCATAACAACAAAGTTGTGAGAAAAATGTCCAAAGAGAAGACAGAATTAGGGGCATTGATCCAATAAATCAATAACTTGCCTTATGAGTGGGGGAGTTGTAATGCATTTACCAGAAACCTTTGGGTTTGTTTGTCAGGGGATTGCAGAAGTGATGTCATAGTTATGTAACGTGAGCGTTTGGCTCAACCCAAGTGCACAGACTGGCGAACAGCGTGGAACAGTGTCAATCGTTTATTCGGATTCAGGATCGGCAGGCAGAATAGTCAGACAGGCGGGAATCAGGAGCAGGCAGGATAGTCAGACAGGCGGGGATCAGGAGCAGAAAGGATAGTCAGACAGGCGGGGATCAGGAACCGGCAGAATAGTCAGACAGGCGGGGGTCAGGAGCAGGCAGGATAGTCAGACAGGCGGGAATCAGGAGCAGGCAGGATAGTCAGACAGGCGGGGGTCAGGAGCAGGCAGGATAGTCAGACAGGCGGGGATCAGAGAGCAGGCAGGATAGGTGGTAGGGACTGATATAGGGGAAACACAGGTGAAGGTGGTTGGGTTAATTGGGAGTGATCAGGGTGGCAGGCAGGTGAATGGGAAAACCAGGGGCGGATCATGACAAGTTACCTGAAGAGACCCCCACACATACTTCATCATTCCATTGAAAAAAGCCAAAATCTTTGTGAATTTTCTAAATGTTGATTTTACAACACTACCTTGGAGTTTGGAAGATGGTTCACATAGACATATTACAATAAGGGCACATAAATGAACCATTAATTAACATTAGTAAAGGCAGTCATATGCATTATCATATAGGGTTAGGATAGAGGTTAGGGTAAGCATAGTTATTGCTGTGGACCTAGTAATTATTTATAGGAATCTAAGTGATTTCGATGGATGTTGATTCAGTTTAATGGGGTATCGGCAATACACCTCTTGTAAGAAGTCTCGTAAGGAGGCTTTACTGAAACCAACAAATTAGAAAAATATAGTATGCTCGGTCATGACTAGGCGCCAAAAATCCTGAACCTACCTTATCTGGTTAATGTTGGACAGTTGTATCGACTGAATCAAAGGTCAGCTGCTTGTTCCCTTGACTGATGCAGCATAATCAGAAACACAATAAGACTTTAAAAAACATTTTGTACGGACACATTTCCCCCCTACTGATCTGCTGTGCTATGATATGCTTTTTACAAGATAAAAAAAGGTACAGGATTTCACCATTCTTATGAAAGTGTGGGTTTTCCACTGGACATTGGGTCTGGTCCGTTCCCCACTGCCTCACCCCCTGCTGGACGGGGTAAACACTCTGGGTGGGGAGGGACAGGGACGGGGGGGGGTTACAGCCAGAGTCTATAGTCCCTGACTCACTGTCACAGACACACCAACAGGGCAGTACTCCACTGCACTTGTCGTTCGCTTCCCTTGATATCCTCGTCCTCTCCCTCATCTTGCGTACAACTTTCGGAACCTCTAGTGAGACGGACGGCCGTGCTTTGGTTCTAAGTTACGTTTTTGGTTGAGTCGCTTTCCGTTATATCTTTGGAGCATCTTATTTGGGCACCATGGCAGGAGTTGTGGGGGTTCGATTGGGGCTAGGGCCGCTGCTTTTGCTGTGTTGTGCGGCGGTGTGTGTGAGCGCCGTGAGGCGAGAGTATTTCCTCCAGATAGAGGAGGTACAGTGGAACTACGCTCCGTCGGGGATGAACCTCATCCAGAACCGCACTCTGCAGCAGGACCCGTGAGTGCTGCCCCACACACACACACACACACACACACAAACACACACATAAGAAACACACACACACACACAGAATAAACACACACAAACACACACACAGACACGCACACACACAGAAAAAACACACACAAACACACACACACACACACATACGCATATATAGAGACACACACACACACGCACTAAAACACACACACACACACAGTGATACATAGACATATACATATATATATATATACATATAGAAATAATAAACTATACTGTAGCCTATTACGCTGCACTATCCCGGGTAACTTCTACAATGTTGAGTTATTTTATAACCTTGCAAAGCCAGCCTAAATATCACGAGACAACCTCCGGTTTTTCCTTGAGATAAAACTTCTTGAGTTCTGGATCCAGCCGGAGGCGAGCAGCTGATCTCCACGCTCAGTCGGCCAATCAGGGCAGTGCTGTTTTAGAGGCTTCATTTATATAATCACATTAATTATTAAATCATTTTTAGCTTCAATGAAAATTGTACAGGCAACGTTTACTAATTGTGTTTATTTTGGAAGTTTGGTGTAACAGATTCCAGTCCCAGTCTATGAAGCGATGTCAGTCTGTGTGAGGCTAGCACCTTAACAGCTGAGTGCTGAATGTTACACACCATTAATTTGGCTTTGCAAAGTCATAAATAGCTTTCCATTCATGTCTTGCAGTCCTTGATTGGTCTCTTCATATCGTGTGGCCAATATCACCCCCTCTCCATCTCCCTCCCTCCCTCCCTCTCCCTCTCTCCCTCTCTCCCTCTCTCTCTCTCTCTCTCTCTCTCTCTCTCTCTCTCTCTCTGTCTCTGTCTCTGTCTCTGTAGAGAGGCTTCCGTGTTCATGGCTCCAGGCCCGCAGCGTATCGGCTCTACGTATAAGAAGGCCGTGTACAAGCAGTACAACGACTCCACCTACAAGACGGAGGTGGTGAAGCCAGAGTGGCTGGGCTACCTGGGGCCGCTGCTGTCGGCCGAGGAGGGCGACACTCTGGTGGTCCACCTGAAGAACATGGCCTCCAGGTCCTACTCCATCCATCCCCACGGGCTCAGCTACAGCAAGGAAAACGAGGGTGAGGCCGGGCACACTATCATGCGAAGCTGCAGAGAAAGATAAATCCAAAATACTGTTAACGGAGCTATTAGGGTTTTCTATTGGTGAATAAAAATAAATAAGAAGGAAAGATAAAGTGGGTAGTTCCAAAAATCATTTAATCGCCTCCTGCAGCATCTAGTAGCCAAGTGTAAAGTGTATTATTGGACCACTATTCACCATTCACTATTCACTTTTCTCAAACGTATTACCCAAAGCTCTGCATCTGATTGGCTTAAGAGGTCAGAGTAAATCAATGAAAATATAATTTTTACAGATTTAATTTACTATTCAATACTTAAAACATACATCCCATTTCTGCCCGCTCCGTTTCCTCCAACTCATATTCTTTGTAAGGTCAACGTGTGTGTGTGTGTGTGTGTGTGTGTGTGTGTGTGTGTGTGTGTGTGTGTGTGTGTGTGTGTGCTTGTGTCTGTCCTTCCCCACTAAGGGGCCCTGTATCCTGACGGCACCGGGCCGGACAAGAAGCACGACGACTCGGTGGCCCCGAGCTCCCTGGTGACGTACGAGTGGACGCTGCCCGCCTCCCAGAGCCCCACCGCCAACAACGCCAACTGCCTGACCCGCTTCTACCACTCCCACGTCTCCGCCCTCAAGGACATCGCCTCCGGTCTGGCGGGACCGCTCATCACCTGCAAGAGAGGTACCCCTCCCTACCGAGTGTGACCGTTACGTTACGTTGAACCTGCTTCGGTCCGACAGCCGCTCACAATAAAGCAAGCATGAAGATACCGTCCAAAAAGTCCAAGTATCATGCAAGGATGTGCAATTAATCGAATAAACCGACTGCTTCAAATGCGGAAACATGGACTAGAAAAGGTATAAAAGCCGTTTGTCAGTTATAAGGTGTATAGAATGAGCCCGAGGGAGGGGGGAGAACCTGGGCTGGGTTGAGGAGCCGGGTGCTGTGCTGTGGATGTGAAGCTGAGGACAGACGGACAAACACGTAACGCAAACCAGCCAGAAGGGGGAGCCAGTGGGCTCGGCGCGGGGTGACCAGAGCCTGGAAGCTCTCGTGGGGAGCGAGGCCGGTCGGGCCGTCTTTGTACCGGAGAGGGCTGCGGGTTCGACCCATTCTGCTGGTTCTCTCCAGGGACTCTGGACTTGCATGGGGACCGGTCGGGAGACTACCTGTACGCCCTGCTGTTCATGGTGTCGGACGAGAACGAGAGCTGGTACCTGGACCAGAACATCCAAGCGAAGATCCCCCGGCCGGCACAAGGGCTGAAGGACGATGAGGACTTCAAAGAGAGCAACAAGATGCACGGTGAGCAGCACACACACACACATACACACACACGCACGCACACACGCACGCACGCACGCACGCACACAGACAAACACATACACAGACACAGAGACACACACAGAGACACACACACACACACACACACACAGACACACACACACACAGACAAACACACACACAGACACAGAGACACACACAGAGACACACACACACACACAGACACAGAGACACACACAGAGACGCGCACACACACACACACATACAGACACACACAGAGACACACACACACATACACACGTACACACACAGACACACACACACCTGGATGGATGGATGGATGGATGGATGGATGGATAATACTCAAAATACATATACTTTAAGTTATACTTTAGATCAGTTTATGATGTTGAATAAATGATCTGGTGATCTGTATATGATCTCTGCAGCAAGAATAACAGTTCCTCTAACACCTAGCGTATATTTACAGGTATCAACGGCTTTGTGTACGGTAATCTGCCAGGACTGAGCATGTGTCAAGGCAACAAAATCCACTGGCACCTGTTTGGCTTAGGCAATGAGGTAAATATTGGTCATTTCCTTGCTTACTTGATCCTTTGTTTACCAAATCAGTAACTCATTAATACTGCCAAGCAGAAAATCAACATTTGATTTTGCTGGTCCTTAACGGGCAAGAAAAGACCTTCGTACTATGGTTAGCTTAAAGGTCTAGCTCAGTGGTTCTCAACTATTTTCTCCTATCCTCTGGAGCCTAACCTGTCATCTGTCATTAAGGGTCAAGACCCCAAAATAAAACGAAGATTTTCCAATACTGTAGTTAGCTTACAATGAAAAAGTAAGCTGTCGAAACATGAATAAACATTACAGCGTTATTTCATGGGCTTCTTTCTAAATAATGTTACCCAATTAAAATGTCCTTTACCTGTCATTTGAGGGTCACTGGTTCAGTCTAATCTGATTGAACCCGTGTGAATGCAGGTGGACATCCACTCGGCCCACTTCCACGGGCAGATCCTGACCACCCAGAACCATCACACCG
Organism: Pollachius pollachius; assembly: GCF_949987615.1. Lineage (NCBI taxonomy): Eukaryota > Metazoa > Chordata > Actinopteri > Gadiformes > Gadidae > Pollachius > Pollachius pollachius. The sequence continues at coordinate 25,776,604 of NC_136940.1, forward strand.
ACACCGTCAGCCTCTTCCCCGCCTCCAGCATGACGGCCGAGATGACCGCTGACAACCCCGGCCATTGGCTGCTGTCCTGCAACATCAACGACCATTTGAAGGGTACACGCACGCGCACGCACGCGCACACACACGTACACACAAGCACACACACACACACACGCACACACACACACACAATCTAGGCTATATTGTGTGTTTAGTTCATGTTCAATTCAGTAATACACTGTGGACCAGACATTATTCTCACTTTGATTACTGAAGTTTTGTCTAGTAAAAGTAAGGTAAAAGTAATTAATTAGCGAAACTTTCCACTGCCATTTTCATTCAATTAAAGAATGATTGTGTTCAATGTTGAATGTTGACAGCTTAGCTTTTGTGAAAATACGACTTCGGTGTTCTGGGGAATTGATTCCATTCCCCTAACGAGATCGGACTGAATAATCTCAGACTAAAAAAAAAAAAAACAGCTCACTTTAATAACACCATATATACAGTGTTGGGCAAGTTACTTCAAAAGCGTAATGCATTATTTATTACTTGTTACTGTCATTTCAAAGTAATTAGTTACATTACAATATTACTGTCTTTGAATTGTAAGGCATTACACTACTTTCACATGACTTTTGCATTACTTTCACCAAAATAACAGGAAATATGGATTTGGTGTTCTCAATAGATCTTCTTGTGTTCAATGCAGCTCATTACACAGCAGGAGGTGATGTGGTTGGCATAATGACTGAGCTAGGGTGGTCCTGCATTGAGTTTAAATCCAACTCTAACGAATAAATGGTCCAGTTTTAAGTTTCATAGAAAATGTATTTATACATCCCCAGCAGGGCATGTAAAATAAGTGCATGCCCCGCCACTCGTAACACATGGGTTATTTCACATCGTCGAAACCAGAATTTGGAATTAATCAAATAAATAATACTGAAATGGATACTTTTTGGTTGAACACATTTGAACGAAATATTTACGATCCCCGAATGTTGACCTGAAGTTGGCGCCACTGATTGGAAGACTGTCGGAATGGCAGTAGGCCTAATAAAAGCTAACGTGTACCGTGTGGACAGTCTATAGCCCAGTTGCACTAATCTGCTAAGGCATTGATAATAGAAGCTTACCTTGTCGTTGCTTGCCTGGACAGGGATCTTGCTCACAATGTTTCTAAAAGAAGGTGACTCCACTGTTGAAAGTGGCAGCATATCTTCGACAACATACTCTGCCACGAGTCTCCTCACTTCTCGAGGTTCAAGCATCGCAGAATGGGAGAATGTTAGTTTTTGCTGTTTAGCAGTTTTTTCTCCACTCTCATCCTCCGTTTCCTTTCTTTTTTTGGTTACTAGCTTGATGTTGGCGTGGCACCGCGCTAGATGTTTCGTTAGATTACTTGTGCTATTTCGTGAGGTCGAGAGATCTTTTGGTTTCACACACAAAGTGCACTTAACTATAAGGTTCTTCATATCCTTGTCTCTGACGAATTGAAAATAATGAGCGTATGCCCATCTTGCAAATGTAGAGTCCGACTCTGCTGCTGCTGCTATCTTCTCCACTAGCAGTAAGACGACGTAAACATTTGCGCGGGTATTTTCTCCTCTGAGAATCTCGCGGTGTTGGCGAATTTGTATAAAAACAACACACCAGTTAATTTCGGGTTTAAAATGCATTGTAATGCGCGTTACTGAGATTTGTACCGAGTAAAATATTACTATTTTTTTTTGTAATGCCTTACATTACCGCGTTACAGCAAAAAGTAATACATTACAGTAATCACATTACTTTTGTAACGCGTTACTCCCAACACTGCATATATACATATAGTACACATCCACCCCACCCCCCCCCCCCACCCCGTGTCAGCATATATGGAACCTATTGTTGCCAGACGCTACAGCATTGTCTTGACTATCGTTGTGTGTCTGTTGTGTTGTCCCTTCAGCTGGCATGCAGGCCTTTTTTGAGATCAAGAAGTGTTTTCCTAACGTCCATAAGCCACGCCCAATCGGAGAGGAGAGACAGTACTTCATCGCTGCCGAAGAGGAGGTGTGGGACTATGCTCCTACACAGCCAACAGACGGGTAATGCGCACACACACGCACGCACACATAGTACACACGCATGCACGCACACACACATAGTACACAAACACACACACACATAGTACACACACACATAGTACACACATACACACACACACACACATATAGTCCACACAAAAAATCCTACTATAATAAGGGTCAGCTGATTGTACTGTGATCTATATTGTTTGTGTGTGTTTGCAGTGAAGCTGAGCAGTACATAGTGAAGGGGGCGAACCGTATTGGAAGGTCTTACATGAAGGTCCGCTATGTGGAATACACAGACACCACCTTCCTGACCAAGATGCTGCGTTCCCCGGAGGAGCTGCACCTTGGCATTCTGGGTAATGTGTCCACGCTTCATAATGCTGTTTATCATCTCAACGACTGTGACCCCGTAGGAGTACAGTGCTGGAGCTAGGATAAAAGACTCCCACAACATATCCACTGTATTTCACTTTAGTTCATTTAAAAAAATCCATCTTTATGCGTTTATTTCTACCAAAATATGTGTAACAAAGAACATATATGCACAAACAATTCCCCCAAATTGAATATGCATAAACCATCTCAATAGATTTTGAAATGGCAATGGGCTCTTGAATGCCGTGAATATTAATTTTGTCGTCTTTTAGCGAGCACTCCATATAAGCTTTGAATGCAGTGCATGCCAAGGCTTCCTGAAAATGTCATTCAAATATGTCTTCAAACAACATTTTTGGCAAAACATTACATCTGCTGTTTTTCCCTAGAAAATGTATTTTTCGAAGGACAATTACGATAGTTTCTGCGACCAGGTTTCAGTTAATTATAACGGTTGCTGATTACTGAGCGGCACAACCCTAGCAACGACAGTTGGACTAATGTTGAACATCCCTCCTGCATGGACTTGTCTTCAAATGTTTGTGTGTGCGCCTGCAGGCCCGGTGCTGCGGGCGGAGGAGAAGGACACCATCAAGGTGGTGTTCAAGAACAAGGCCACTCGGCCCTACAGCATGCAGCCCCACGGTGTGCAGTACGACATTGAGCAGGACGGAACACTGTACTTCAATGAACTAGAAGGTTAATAACACGCACGCACGCACACGCGCACAGACACAGACACACACACAGTCATATCTCTGATGCGCCATCGAAGGATATGGGAAAGATTAGCATCAAATGTGATGACAAAGTAGACCACCTTTGGACTTGGATCTACCAGTAAAGTCACTGGCAACCCCAATTACAACTTCACTTTCTTGGTCTACATTTCAGGAGTAAACTATTTGTTATAATTGCAGTATAATTACAATTATATTACAGTGTTCTTTTCCTGCCACTTCTCATCCATCCTCTCCCCTCTCGACACACAGAGTCCCACACAACAAAGAAATTGCGTGAACTTAGGAAAGAGCCTCGTGAGTAACGCTTAGACATATGTTACCCCATTCGTGTCTGTGTCCACTTGCACTTCTGTGCCTCCTTCTGTCTTATCTCTCCTTCCTCATTTCCTTCCTCCTAGCCATCCTTTCTTTGTCGGGAATAGCAATCAGGTTTTCAGAATGCATTGATTTACACAGAAGTGTTGGTTACGAATGTTCCTCTCTATGCAGGGATAGTTATCCCGCTACCAGCGGCTCTGGTCCAGCCAGGGACGGTCCACACCTACGAGTGGCTGGTGCCCATCGGCGCTGGGCCAACCGATGGGGACGGGGTTGACTGTCTGACCTACCTCTACTACTCTGGCGTTGACCCAGTCAGTGACACCAACTCTGGTCTGGCCGGGCCTCTTCTTATCTGCAAACCTAACGCACTGAAGAAAGGTGTCCAGGTAAGTGGAGATAGTCTTCTTAGAGCATTATATCAAAACACGAAACCACATTTTTGGATGCCTCGTCGTTAATCATTATAACTGTCGCATCTATTGTTGTGTACAAGAAGCTAATACCTTTAGGACATCTACAGGATAACATTTATTGTAATTTAGCAGTGAGCATCTTTCAACATTCTCTCTCTCTCTCTCTCTATCTCGCTCTCCATCGACCGTCCATTCCACAGAAGAACTACAATAAAGAGTTCCACCTGATGGCCACAGTGTTTGATGAGAACCTGAGCTGGTATCTGGACCACAACATAAGGACCTACACCACATCTCCCAACACGGTCAACAAGGAAGACGAGGGCTTTGTGGAGAGCAACAGAATGCACGGTGAGCAGGCATAGTGAGCAACCAAGATAGGGCTGAAGAAATACTTCCACGCTTCAGTGGTGGAGCTGTCATTTATATGAAAGAGGGCATTAAAATATACTTGAATGATCAATTAGGAGGCCGAAGCCCTAAAGGAGGTGAGCAAAGCGAGGGGACTTAGGGGTCAAGGACAGTAACAAGTGAGCTTTAGACCTGGGGTTTCTATATATCGAAGAGGGTCTCAATTACAGGGGAAACAATGTCTATAGAACCCAGTCATGCAAAGAGGGTCTCAAAGGACGCATAAGATTATCGATTTGGTGGCTCCAGCCCTACCAAAGATTACTTACAAAGCCTTATCAAATGCTCCATCCTCACCCAGCGGCTTGCTTGCAAGATTTTGAGCTGAAGCTTCCCAGACCTGCACCCTACTCAGCCGGCTGGACATAGGCTTCACCATCATCAGCTGCCATACCTGGTCAATTACAGGGGAAACAATGTCTATAGATCCCCGCCATGCAAGGAAGTAGTGTCAAACATGAGGCAAAACGGCAGTAGTGGGAGGCCCTACTCAGGAGGTAGAGGGGGTTGACTGGTAACAGGAAGGCTGCTAGTTAGATCCCCGGCTCCTCCTGCGAGTGTCGAGGTGGCCCTGAGCAAGATGCCTCACACTAACTGCTCCCGACGAGCTGGCTGTCGCCCTGCGTGACTGACACCGCCGTTGGTGTGTGAATGTGTATATGAATGGATGTAAGTTGCTTCGGATCAGAGTAGCAGCAGATTCCCCTAAATGTAAATGTAATACTTTGATTCTGCATATGCATCCACATCTGTTATTTGAACACACGCTGCCTTGCTCTTTGTCTTTGGCAGCTCTTAACGGCTACGTGTACCGGAGTCTCCCCGGCCTGACTATGTGTAAGAAGGACAAGGTTTCCTGGCACCTGTCGGGCCTTGGCTCCGAGCTGGACATCCACAGTCTCTATTTCTATGGCAACCGCTTCCTGTACCGTCAGACCAGGATAGACAGCATCAGTGTCTTCCCTCACATCTCACACACTGTCATTATGGAGCCGGACAGCATGGGTAAAACACACGCACTCACACACATACACGCACACCCGCACACACGCACGCACGCACGCACGCACGCAGACACGCACGTACGCTTGCATGCACGCACAGAAACACACACCCTTTTTTATCAGCCAATCTCATAACTGTATTTGCTCTCTTTTGTCACTTTATGGTAACGGTTAGTTAAAATGCAAGTAAAAGTATTGATACACACTCAATTACAGCAAATTACAGTGATGTGGCACGGGGAACTAAAGACGTGATCACCGGTATGATGTAAATCTGCCAAGGAGACAAAGAAAATAAATAAGGAACCATTGCATTAGCTTGGTGGCGGGCATGAGCCACTTGACAAAGTAGCACATTGTAGTAAGCTACCATGAATCAAAGTACATATTTATCTGGGTTTAAACCTTGTTGCAAACAATTTGGATAATTGACTTGACAATGTATAGATCATATGTCCAGTCATTTTTAGATATTAGAACGGGGAACTTTTCCATAGTATTCCTTCAGTTCAAAGGCCGCTGGATGTTTCAGGGTCCTTTGAGGTGGTGTCGGCGACGGCGGCCGACTACACAGCTGGGATGCGCGCCAACTACACGGTGCAGAAGTGCAGCCCGTTCCAGACACAGAACGAGTTCATGCTGAGCTCCTCCACATACTACATCGCCGCCATGGAAACCACCTGGGACTACTCTCCCAACCGCACCTGGGAGCATGATATGTACCCTGATCTCAACCACAGGTAGCTGGAGTTGTAGGCACTACGTCTGTCGAATTTAGGGACAATCGGAGCTCCCTGTAAAGATTTCAACGCTGTGTTTATCAGGGGAAAGGGGTAACTCAGGTAGCTTATGCTTACAGATAAACCCACTAGTATGCATGTACACATCACAAACACACCTAGTCACACACATTGGCTTTGTTCTGGGTCATCTATAAGATGACTATACTACTCTTTATTCCACTTCTTCAGGGCATTACCTTCATTGCAAGAATTCTGATTCTGTATCTTGCTTTGCTGAAGACATCTGCCTAAGGTCAGGGCCGTGGTCCACATTTATTGTTGACAAAGGGTGGGGAAGAAAACGTTGGCTGGATGTCAATATTACAGTCCCTCCAGAAAAACGTGATTATGCGATCGCATAATTCAACGCATAAACAGCCAAAGTCTGCATATTCATGCAGGAGCTGCATTTTTTCAAATATGCCGCACTTTCACAGCATAAATTGCAGATTTCCGCGCAAAATATGCGGGGCTTGCATAATTTCATAATCCCCGCATTTTCGTTGCAAAAAAGTCACATATATCTTAGCAGAAAGTTGAAAAATGTTGCGTTTACTTCAAGAGCAGCCATTTCCCCCTGTTGCCATGGGAATGTTATGAAGTGACGTAATTACGCGACGTGAACGTCATCAAAAAGCTGCATTTTTCGCAAGTTCCCGCATTTTTTTGCAAGTTCCCGCAATTTCATTGCATAACATTGCATGCTGCATATTTCATCGCATTTTTTAAGAAAACGTGCCTCATAATCAAGGATTTTTGGCCGCAACAATCACAAAAAAACGCCGCATTTTTCTGAAGGGACTGATATTATACAGACATCATCTTTTTTAATTTGAACATATTCCAATATTATGTTAACATGAAATGTAATGTGTCTTCCATTTGTGTTCCACTTTTATTAAGCTACTTTGCTTCTAATTCTTCTTTGTGCATGAGCCTAGTCATTTGCCAAAGACTTTAACACCAAATGTAGATCTCCTCCAGATCTCTCCCATTCAGAAAGTACCAGAAAGGCCCTGATACTTTGTAAATACGCCGCTTAGAATGTTCCGGTATTGCTTCGTCTTTTGGATCCGTGGTTATTTGTGAGTGCACTCTAAACATGCTCTACACAACTCTGCACATCCACCTCTGCATGAGTTACTGAGTCAGACCGTAATGGCCGCTGCTCGATTGAAAGAATAGGCTTCACATTGAAAATTCAAAAATATTAAAACTGTTTGACTCTTTCTGTCTCCCCAGTCCAGGCAACGCGTTTCTGGACAAGCAGGGGGGATTCATCGGCTCCCGCTACAAGAAGGTGGTCTACCGCCAGTTCACAGACAAAACGTTTACCAGGCAGATGGACCGGCCGGCCGACATGGAACACCTGGGAGTCATGGGTACGATGAATTTGTGTGCGTGTGCTGCGTGCACATGTATGTGTATGTTTGTGTGTAGTGGGCTATTAAGTCATATATGTGAAATACGTCCCATGTTCAACGTTAACAACGCAAAGGAGAGAACCAAGAGAGCCCTTATTGGCTGATACAGCATTCACACTAATGATTCATTCATTGTCCAGAGAATTCATCAAACTGTCCAATGGTCCTCTCCAACTATTCTCCGCTTTATTCTGTCACGCCAGGTCCTATGATCCAAGGCACTGTGGGAATGAGGGTGAAGGTGATCTTCAAGAACATGGCGTCCAGACCGTACTCCATCCACGCCCACGGAGTGAAGACGGAGAGGGCGGTGATCTACCAAACATCACCAGGTGTGGAGAGACACGCCCACCAGGGGGCGCCAGACACAGGCTTTGCGTGTCTTCTCTGTTTGTAACTAATGGAATCGATGGTGTGCTCTGACACAGGTGCAGATAGAGAGACAGAGGCAAAAGTATTTTCTTTTGTTTTTATAATCCAGCTGGCAACAGGCCAAACTAATAAACACTATTTAAATAAAAATAAATAAAATAAATAAATGCATTTACTTAAACTGAATCGCAACTAAGAATCTCAGAAAAAAACAGCGTCAAAACATTCTTCAATAGGAGAATGATCAGGTAGCCCGGGATCCGTTGGTGAACAGGAAGATACAGCCAGTGGCGAGAAGCAGAGGACTTTTTTAATATGGCCTGGAAGTTCTGACAGTGAATGAATAATGGATCCAAGAGTTCTCACATGAGACGCGAACAGACGTGCGCTCCATACATGGTCATGTGATGACCGTGCCGGTGGGTGGGGGCCCAGCGTGGCCTTGGGTTTGTCCGCTGAATGCGTGTGTGTGTGTGGGGATTTGCGATAAGCGATGTTCAGTAGGCCTGTGTGAGTTAGTTAACTATAAGAACCTTCCAGAAGCTGCATTAATATCCACCGACCACCCGGTGTCAATATAGATGCGTTGTGTATTTCCAGTAAGATTACAACGTGTTTTCAGCTCAAAGGTTACAAAAAGGATTTGTTTTCTAATTAGTATCAACAGTCTTCTAAACAAGCGATACGTCAAAGATTAAAATGCTTTGAGTCCATTAAACATTATAAAGTTGGCTTACATTATTAAGTTATTTTGTGCAATCAACGCATACAATATTCGTTGTGATTCATCCATTGAATCCTATTGCCATCCCACGTGTTCCGGGACCAGGTGAGACCCACACCTACACCTGGTACCTGACCAGTACGGCCGGACCAACCAAACAGCAAGAGTCCTGTTCTGTCACGGCGTACTACTCCACCGTCGACATAGTCAAGGTAGGCCTGTGCTAAGTGAGGAGGAGGACCTCTCAGCGTTGGTGTTCCCAGTGTGTTCCTATGGAGTAGAGGGTTGGATTCAAACCTACTGTTTTATGGGTTGGATTTATGAGTTTATATAACTAACTGTTAAGTAACTAGACATACGGGAATCATAGTCCCCCGTTTTTCACTTGAAACCAAACACATCTTTAGTTCCCCGGCGCCACATCACTGTAATTTGCTGTAATTGAGTGTGTATCAATACTTTTACTTGCATTTTAATTAACAGTTAAATGAAAATCCTTGATTTTCATTTATATAAACTGTGTTTGCTGGCTAACAGCCATTCTATGATGGGATCTTTGTTTTGTGTATTTTTCCCACTGCCTTGTTAATTCTTCTCACACACACACACACACACACACACACACACACACACACACACACACACACACACACACACACACACACACACACACACACACACACACACACACACACACACACACATACATACATACAACTTCATAGCCGCAATCTCACCTTGATGGTCTCTTCTCCAGGACATGTACAGCGGCCTGATTGGTCCACTGGTCATTTGCAGAAACAGCTTCAGTCGGTATGTGTTTACAATGAGAGTTTTCCAACAGTCTGTATCCACAAAGTGAGATCGACAAACGCATGAACGCAGACCTGCATCTCACAACAAAGGTTGTTAGTTGTAAGACACGCAAATGTGCATTGTGGATATATTAACAGATGTGAATATGATTTAAGTTCACAAATCTTAATGTACAAGTGTACAATTAAGGTTTTCCTGTCTGGATTTTTTAAATATACATCCATTATTGGCATTTAAATCAATCTATATTTTCAAACCCATGGTTTACAATATAATTCATGACCAAACATGATTTTATGACTCTGTATTGTATGATTGAGGGTCACAGAAACGAAACCTCACCATTTCATTGGCCTACAATAAGGCCATCATGATTAGCCGATGAAGACGTAATAACAATGTGCTCCTAAGGGCACTGGGCCTGAAGAAGGAAGTGGGGGAGTTTGCTGCGCTCTTCATGGTGTTTGATGAGAACCAGAGCTGGTGGGTACAGAAGAGAGTTTCAGTAACACGGTCTGGTCACTCCAGCCCAGTTTGTAGTTTTTCTCAATATCGTTATCATCTATCATCTAGGTACCTGGATGACAACATCCGAACCCAAATCGTGAACCCGCCCAGAGGCCTGAAGGACAACAATCTCTTCATAGAAAGCAACAAGATGCACGGTGAGAGGACTGAAGCCGGCATGCAATGAAATATTACTTATGTATGTCATACTCAGTTAAAGTACTTAGTTGTATAGCATCATATCCTAGCTGTCATTGTTGTATTCAGGGAATGGGTAAACCTAGTGATGGTTAGTGCTTGGCACTTGGTTCTATGAACCTCCTTACTGTCACCACAGAGATATATTGTTGTTTCTCGTTCCCCTGACAAATGTACTTATTGTAAGTCGCTTACGATAAAAGCGTGCTAAATTCCCTAAACGTAAACGTAAATGTCAATGTATTTGAAAGACCTCTCACATCGAGTCTCGCATGCAAACACAAGCTCACAACGTAGCACAACAATTCAACTGGTATATATCTATGTCTGTGTTTTAACCCCGGCAGCCATTAATGGTCGCGTGTATGGGAACCTGGAGGGTTTGAACATGGTGGTGGGGGACATGGTGTACTGGTACCTGATGGGAATGGGCAGCGAGGTGGACATACACTCTGCACACTGGCATGGTCACAGCGTGGAATTCAAGGTGTGTATACATCACACATTTTATAGCAGCATACCTTCCACCACGTTGGAGGAAAAAAAAAATGGAGGAAAACAAAAATTGAGCAAGCAAAAAGGCATTCCTTTATCATGCTGTTTCTTTCCTCTCCTCCCCATGTTCTGATCTCACTCCTGTCAATCCTCTAGATGGGCGGAGGGCAGTACCACACTGATGTGTACGCCCTGTTTCCGGCCACATTCCAGGTAACCTCCATCTGCAGTCTGATCATAAACCAGCAGCAGTACCTCAGGAGCAACCAGCAAGGGTGCTGAAATGATCCTTGAGCTTTCATGGTTGACACGCTCCCAACTTCGGCACAATCCATGTGTGTGTGTGTGTGTCTGTGTGTGTGTGTGGCATTAAGGTCAAATGTTTAAAATACAGTCCATTTTACCAACAATCACCTCCCTAGAGAATGTTTGAGTGAATCTGAAGGTGCTGGCTGGGATGTCAGTGGAGTCCTCACTACTGTGAGCAGAGCTTCTCTGCTGTTCTCATGCCTCTCTCTCTGAGCTGTGAGGCTGTTCTCATGTCTCTCTCTCTGAGCTGTGAGGCTGTTCTCATGCCTCTCTCTCTGAGCTGTGAGCCTGTTCTCATGTCTCTCTCTGAGCTGTGAGGCTGTTCTCATGCCTCTCTCTCTCTGAGCTGTGAGGCTGTTCTCATGCCTCTCTCTCTGAGCTATGAGGCTGTTCTCATGTCTCTCTGAGCTGTGAGCCTGTTCTCATGTCTCTCTGAGCTGTGAGCCTGTTCTCATGTCTCTCTGAGCTGTGAGCCTGTTCTCATCCCTCTCTCTGTGAGCTATGAGGCTGTTCTCATGTCTCTCTCTGAGCTATGAGGCTGTTCTCATGTCTCTCTGTGAGCTGTGAGGCTGTTCTCGTGTTTCTCTCTGTGCAGACGGTGAAGATGCTTCCGGAGATAGCTGGCAGCTGGCTGATGCACTGCCATGTCTCAGACCACTTATCCGGTGGCATGGAGGCCATCTATACCGTCAGAGAAAAAGATGTGTGAGTAATAAATAGTGAAATAATGGCAGTGATATGATGATGATGATGATGATGATGGTGGTGTTGGTGGGGGTGGTGATTATGGCTACTGTTGTGAGGAGGTTTGGGATGAGATGTTTAGTTGTCATTATGTCTGTGTCTGTTTCCCCAGCAAAAGGGGGTAGATTCGGCTGATCTGCAGTGTCGAGGAGCAGATTCAGAAAGTCGTCAATGTCCACAAATAAGAAGGCATAAACGTCTGTGGATGCGGGATAGGCGATGACAAGCTAGACTAAATCACTAAGCTCTTTCCAGAAAAATGAATTTATGTCCACTGGCCCCCTGATGGCAGTATAGACTTATTGTGTAGTCTCAGCTCCCTTGCTGGAAATGTGTGATTGCAACTTACACCGATCTAGATGCATTGGATGTTAAAGAATAAAGTGCTTTGAAATTTGCCAATCAGGCTCTTTGTGGTTGTTGATTCCACCAATATGACTTACACATCCAAAATAGGCCTACTTCTTTAACATATGAGATACCAGAAGAAGACAGATGCTCCAGAAAGTACAGAGAAGAGACCCGCCAGGCGGACTCGTAGAGCTAACGCTATCGTTAGCAGCGACTCCGTCAAGGCAATTCTGTCGGCAGCACCACCTGCGAGGCAGACTGCTGTCAGTAGCCTGCCTCGCAAGTCCTTTTCGGGGGTAAAAACGCTTGTCATAGGCGACTCTGTTACACGTAAAGTTAGACTACACTCGCCAGCAAAAATGATTTGCCTACCCGGGGCCAGGGCTCCCGACATTGAAGCTAATCTTAGGGTGCTGGCAAACACCGACACTACTTTCGACAACATTGTAGTTCATGTCGGCACCAACGATGCTAGGACGAGACAAACTGAGGTCACAAAAAGTAACATAGCTAGGCTTTGTGACTTCGCCAGAAAGATGTGTCGGCATCGATTAATCCTCTCTGGCCCTCTACCCGATAAGGGTAATGATGAGCGTATCTATTGCACCAATCTTTTCAGAGTTGAGTGTTAACCAGACTCCCTCTGAAAATAACGCTGTTCCTATATGTACGGTGGTGCGGCCTCGCACTGTCTTGAGGTGTAAAACCCGCAGGCAAGGGCCGCGACCAGTATGTCGAAATCGCACCATCCCCTTGATCACTTCAGAGCTGAGTGTTAATCAGACTCCCTCTGAAAATAATAAAATGGAAGCACTCAGAATAGGGTTCATGAATATAAGTTCGCCTTCATCTAAGGCGCTCTTGGTCCATGATCTAATTGTTGATAATAAGATCGACATTAGAGATGACTCGTTCGCGAACGAATCAGTTCGAATGAACGAATCGTTAAGACGAACGAACTGAACTGGTTCCTCTCTCTCGTTCGTCTAGTTCGTCTCGTTCGCCTCGTTCGCCTCGTTCGTCTCGTTTGTTCTCAGACTCGACTCCTCCCAGACCCACTAGTCGCTGACTCGCTGACAGTTCGTTCACTCACTGTGTGAGTGGTGAGGAGGGACCGACTGAGAGACGTCACAACTCACGAGAGCCAGCCAATCGTATGCTGTTCTAGGACTGAGTCTAGGACGCTCTCGTTGAATTTTAGCCAATGAGAGGCAGAAATCAACCGATTTCTTGGAAAAAAAAACAAATAGGCTTAGTGAGCGAGCATACGATAATACGATTAAATATCAGTGAAATGGTAAATGCATGTTGTCTTTGTATTTTCTGTGTCATCCCACCCAGCACACAACGTCTTTTGGACGTTGATATCTGGGCTAAATCCCCTCTAGCCCAGATATCAACGTCCAAAAGACGTTGTGTGCTGGGTGGGATGCCAGATTAATAAAATATTTGAATGTCTCGTCAATTTGTCTCATTATTTCATGGTTCGTTCTGCCGCACGCGACCCGGCCGGGACCCCCACCATGGGGGATTTTGAACGATTCTTGAGTGGGGGTGGCCAATGCCATCTTCACAAGAGTGTTGTTACTGTTAACCCAATAATAGTCAAATATGCCCAGAATAAACACAACTGTACATAAATTACTTTTAAACTCCATCATTGCAAAATCAAGTCTATTATCTTGCTGATATGTTAAACATCCGATATTCAACTACACCCCCCCACCCCCCGTTTGGTTTGTCTAAGCCAAACTTCACCTTGAATTGGGGGAAGGGGGCATTTTGATCCATAACCTATTAATTTAAGGACATGTTATTATGCATACATTAAATAAAGCTGTTGAATAACTCAAAGGCCATTAAATACAGATGCTAACATATTTAACCAGACACAATGTTGTATTTGCTAGTTTCACACATTTATTAACACCCATTAACCCCCCCCCCCACCCCCACCAGTTGGTTGGTCTGTGTTGAACTGTAACTTGATCTCTGAACTGTAACTTTCTCTCGACTCGAGTCGACCTTCACCTGCAAAGATAAGAAAAGATAGCAGATCAACAAGCAATGACAGGACGAAAGAAGAGCGCTGTGTGGACTTATTTTACAACAATTGTGGCTTCAATAGGTACCTGTAATATTTGCAAGTCAAAGATTTCATTTAAAGGAGGGTCCACTGCCAATTTGCACCGGCACATCAAGACAAGGCACCCTGGGGTCCGGCTTTGCGAGGTGAGGAGAGAGCGATCGTCACACAGCTGACAATTTGTCTGAACATCTGCTGAGGATCACGCGGGAGTGGGAGATCCAGGACAAGGTGGTCGCCTGCGTTACCGATGGAGCGTCCAACATCACCCTGGCGATTCAGAAGTGTCGATGGAAACACCTGCATTGTTTCGCCCATACGCTCAATTTGATTGTCAAGGGGGGGTTAAAAAAGCTGGCCGAAACCGTGGAAAAGGTCAAACATATAGTTGACCACTTCCATCGAAGCTCCTTGTCGGCAGAGAAGCTAAGGGCCACCCTCCTACAAATAGGTCTGCCAGACCTGAAGGTTCTGCAGGATTGCCCCACCCGGTGGAACTCAACCTTCTACATGCTGAAGCGTTTTGTTAAGCTGAGGGATGCAATCAGCACCACCCTGGCTTTGGTGATTCCAGCAGTGACCACCTTGACCCATGAGGAGTGGGAGGCCATTGAAGAGGCATGCGAGGTTCTGCAGCCATATGACGAGGTGACAGTGGAGAAGGGTATGTATTTAATTAATTAATTTATTTAATTTATGCAATTAAATTTATTGGGGCATAATAAATGACATGACATATATTGCATGACAATACATGGTAAATAAATAGATAAATGTATTTCAATAAATAGATACATGGTCAATAGATAAAAACATGGTCAATGAATAGATATACATAGTATTTAAATAAATAGATGAATACATGGTAAATAAATAGAGTAACAAATTCTTAAATATTTTATTTCAAAATTTTATTTCATTTAAAAAAGGTTCCACATAACAAAGATGACCCATTGTAACTGTGTCCTTTCTGTGTCCTATCTGTAGCTACGTGTCTGCCTCCAAAATAATTCTTTTGGCACGGGGTCTGCAGAGGCTCATTGCAAATCACCTGAGGACCGGCCGCTTCAAGCAGCCTATGGTGGTGTCCCTTTTGACAGCACTGAGCGCTGAGATGGCCAAGCGTTTCCACAGGATTGAGTTCAACTCCTTGCTGTCTGAATCCTCAGTCCTTGACCCCAGATTCAAGAGGAAGACTTTCTCTGATGACCAGGCAGCTACCGAGGCCTTCCAAAGGCTCACAAATGCTGCCACACAGGCGACCATCTCCAATCCATCCCAGCAGGAAGCTCTGGAACAAGGAGCTGCGGGAGGACGACCCACAGAGGAGAGCATGATCTGGGGTGACTTTGACGAGCAGGTCTCAGGGCTCGTCAGTCACATCAGTGCAGGTGCGGAAGCGACCCTCAAGATCCGGTCCTTCCTGCAAGAGGCACTGATCCCTAGGTCCTCGAACCCGCTGACCTGGTGGAAAAGTAGATCGTTGATCTATCCGCGGCTCACTCAGCTGATGATGGAGAGATTGTGTGTGGTCACCACGTCAGTGCCATCTGAACGCGTGTTCAGCAAAATGGGGCTGATCATTTCGGAGAGGCGCAGCCGTCTGTCTCCCTCCATGGCGCAACAAGTGATGTTCCTGAATGCAAACCTGAAGTGAACATTTAGGCTTCTCCAGTTTCCCAGAGGTTCCTGGGTTTTCTTTCTGCCATCACTGTTGGTCAAAGAACCAAAATGTTAAATGGCAATGTTCAGTTTTATTTATTTTTCTATGTTTGTGTGTGTGTGAATTATTTCATTATTTCATTATTTAGATATTATTAAAACATTTCTTTGTTCAAATCTATTTGATCTCAGAATGATTTCATAGTCAAAAAGAGATGTTAAAGTCTGTGTGTTCCACAGTTGACACAGTAGCTCATTCAGTGTTGAGGGATAGGCCTATTGTAGCCTAAGGTTCAAAAGGAAAACTCAAATGAATTATATTGGCTTTGATAAAATAATACACATACACATACTATTACGTTCTTAATAGGGTAACTAACTTGTAACCTTATCGAATTAAATTTCCAAAGTAACCTTCGCATACTGGAGCTGAATAAATGGCACACACTGTTGCATGCACTGCACCAGGAGTAGGTTATATATTAGTTATTACTACTTATTTAGCTTCAACGATACACGAAGTCAACATAATTGGAACGTCCATGTAGGCCTACGCAGCAGCAATACGCGCAGGTGATGCCGCATGATATGCCGCATGGCATATCACTATTAACTATCGTATTATCTCTGAGGTAAAGTAAAACGTCAGGTGGTTACATCGTTTCCACCAAGAACTACATTTTTTGCAATAGGCCTACAGCTGGGCATTTTCTTGTCGAGTAGCCTGGTCTTAATACATTTTGGGGTTAGGGTTGACGCATTGTTCCTTTATCTCTGGTAATTTTCCATATATAAAATGAACGATATTGACTCACCTTTCATGATAGTCAGCAGCTGACGTACGGGGCCTGGGCAACAACATCCCGATCCTGAACATGAAGCTCTCCTACTCAGCTGAAAGGAATTGAGTTGTAATGTTGTTATGTTGATGGCCGACTTCCACGATCGTTTGAGAGTCTGAGTCTGACTGACTCAGCTGAGAACCGTGCATTCCGTGATTCCATTCACCGCTACCGGAAACTCGACTGAACGAACGAACGAACGAACGAGGGAGGAGCTGAGTCCTACTGACTCAAAGAACCGTAGATGATTCGATTCACTGCTACCGGAAACTCGACTGAACGAACGAACGAACGAACGATTCGCGAACGACTCCTCTTGGCGAACTGAATCACGCGAACTGGTTCGCGGAAACGAATCAATAAATCCATCTCTAATCGACATACTGGGCCTTTGTGAAACCTGGTTAAAACCAGATGAGTTTCTAGCCCTAAACGAAGCAATTACGTCAGCGCTCAAGTATCTAGAGAAATTAAGAAAGGTGGTGGAGTAGCCCTGATATCTAATTCTAAGCTTAACTTAAAGCCAAAGAATAGATATACATTCAGATCCTTTGAGGTGCTTGCGTTCTGCTCCTCAGCTCCCCGACAAGCGAAACGAGTTCCAGACTCTTTCGTTTCAGCTATAGTATACCGTCCCCCAGGACCGTATTCACTTTTTGTTGATGAGTTTTCTGACTTTGCAGCTGATCTGGCTACATATTCAGACAATATTTTGCTCATTGGGGATTTCAACATTCATGTGAATAACCCATCTGATGCCCTCGCAAGGGCTTTTCTGTCCATTACAGATACGCTTGGCTTCAAACAGCTCGTCCAGCACCCAACCCACATCGGTGGAAACACGCTGGACCTCGTTTTGACCCGCGGTGTAGACATCTCACAGCTAGTGGTCTCTCCCTACACCTCAGCTTTATCAGACCATTTTTTGCTCACTTTCCAGGTGGTGGTATCCTGCACCTGCAACGATCAGCAGGCTACTTTCAGCTGTCGCCGCATCACACCTGCAACCATTACAGCGATGGCAGATAAGTTACCCCGTTCACTTGCTCCTCTTTGTAACTATAGGGGTTCTGTGGACTGCCTTACTGATGACCTCAACGCTGCCCTGTCTGCTGCCATTGATTCAGTTGCCCCGCTCGTAATTAAAAAACGATCATTGAAAAAACCAGCTCCCTGGTTTAATGCAGAAACGCGCACTCTGAAGCGAAGCTGCAGAATCCTTGAACGCAAATGGCGCTCGACTAAACTTGAGGTCTTTCATCTTGAATGGCACAACAGTCTGCTCACCTATAAGGGTGCGCTGACTACTGCCAGGAACGCCTACTTTTCCTGTATCATCAACTTGAATAGAAACAATCCCAAGTTTCTTTTTGACACGGTGAAGAGTCTGACTCAGAATCAAACTGAGACAGTAAGTTCTTCCATCATGGCAGGTGAATTCATGGATTTCTTTGTGAATAAGATTCAATCGATTAGAGAGGAAATTGATGCTTGCCGTGCAGCTTGTCCTACACATCCTGTGGGGCAGGATGGGGTCCTGCCCAGTAGGATGGGGAATTCTGACGCAACTTTCTTGGAGTTCAAGGCAATTCCTCTGGTGGAACTTGAAAAGGTGATAAAGGCATCGAAACCAACAACTTGTATGTTGGATCCTGTCCCTTCCAAGGTTCTTAAAGAACTTCTTCCAACTGTGGGGCCTACTATCCTCTCGCTTATGAATCTTTCGCTTTCAACAGGAATTGTTCCCTCCAATTTCAAGGCTGCGGTGATAAAACCTCTACTCAAAAAGCCTGGCCTAGACCCTGACTTAGTCAGGAACTATCGGCCTATATCAAACCTGCCCTTCCTGTCCAAGGTACAGGAAAGGATTGTAGCAAAGCAAATCGTCGATTATCTGACGAGGAACAATCTCTTCGAACCTTTCCAGTCAGGGTTCATGAATTTCCACTTAACTGAAACTGCTGTTACAAGAGTTGTAAATGACATCCTTCTTGCCTTGGATAAAAATACAAGCTCAATGCTTGTGCTGCTGGACCTGAGTGCTGCGTTCGACACGATCGACCATAGCATTCTTCTTCACCGTCTTGAGCACTATGTTGGTTTCGGGGGTACGGCTCTTGGTTGGCTTGAATCGTACCTCACAGATAGAACCCAATTTGTGCTCCATGAGGGTTCAGAATCAAAACACTGCAAACTACGCTTTGGCTTACCACAAGGGTCGGTCCTTGGCCCATTACTTTTTGCAATCTATATGCTTCCCTTGGGCGACGTTATCCGCAGCTTCGGAATTAGTTTCCACTGCTACGCGGATGACACCCAGCTCTTCATTCCAGTGGATTCAGGGAACTCGCCCCAGATCCAGAGGGTTGAGTCCTGTCTAGCTGCGGTGAGGGGCTGGATGTCACAAAACTTCCTCCAGCTTAACACTGGGAAGACAGAGCTGATAATTATCGGCTCGAAGCGGGACCGGAGAGAGTTTTAGGATGTCTCACTGTGGTTGGATGGACTCGCCATCCTACAGAGTGCATCAGTCAAGAATCTTGGGGTCCTGTTCGACCCTCAACTGTGCTTCAACCAACATGTTAGAAGCATAACTAGAATTGCCTTTTTCCATCTGAGAAACATTGCAAGAATCAGACCAATGTTATCTGCAGCGGATGCAGAGACACTGATTCATGCATTTGTTTCATCAAGACTGGATTATTGCA
The DNA here is from genome assembly GCF_949987615.1 of Pollachius pollachius. Taxonomy (NCBI): domain Eukaryota; kingdom Metazoa; phylum Chordata; class Actinopteri; order Gadiformes; family Gadidae; genus Pollachius; species Pollachius pollachius. Next base: position 25,795,960 of record NC_136940.1, read on the forward strand.
ATGCACTGTTCTCGGGACTACCAAAATCTACCACAAAAAGTCTACAGCTTGTACAGAATGCTGCAGCTAGACTGCTGACCAGAACGAGAAGGTTTGATCATATCACACCTATTCTCGCCTCTCTGCACTGGCTACCAATAACTTTCAGATCAGACTTTAAGGTGCTACTGCTAACCTATAAAGCCGTGCATGGATCTTCTCCATCCTACCTGAAGGACCTGATCATTCCTTATAGTCCTTCTCCGTCCCTCCGGTCTTCGGGAGCTGGCCTTCTTTCACTGCCGAAGGTTAAAAAGAAATCGGCCGGACAGAGAGCGTTTGCCTATCGAGCCCCCTTCCTATGGAATAGGCTGCCACAAGTGATCAGGGAAGCTGACTCTGTGGAGCTATTCAAAGGAAAGCTCAAAACGCACCTCTACGATCTTGCATTTGGAACATAGGATTGTGAAAACGATTGTGAAAATGCGAAGTGAAGACCACTCTGGTTGTTTGTGTTTTGTTAATGCAGTATACATTCCCGCTATATACTGTTCCGTTCTAATTCACTATTCTATCTGTTCTAGCATGTTGCGGTGACTGGACTGGATGCCTGGACTCTCCTCATGGTCAACCGGCCAGCACCACATCACCATTTTTGTGCATGTATTTACCTGTATGTCAATTATGGCACCCATTGCACTCCTGACCATCCCTGGAAGAAGGATCCCCCACTATGCGTTTCTTCTCAAGATTTCTTCCATGCTAATTTCAAGGGAGTTTTTTCTTGCCCTTGTGGGGGCTTGGGTAAAGGGGGGTGTCATAAATATTTGACTTGTTAAGCCCTTTGAGACTGTAATGGTGATTAAGGGCTATACAAATAAAATTGAATTGAATTGAAATTGAACCAGACTATCACCAGACGCAGGCCAGCACTTTCAAAGATTGCTAATGAAACCGTGGTTATTTTAATGAACATAATAGGTGTCAATAATCTGACCACACTACATTGATCTATGTGTGTGCTCTATAGCTCCCTACTTTGTACTGCTGAGCCTCAACGGAGAAATGCTGCCATCACCCATTGACAGCATCTGGTAGAAAACCAGTGTTTATATGCAGGTCTGTGTGTGTGTGAGTCTTTGTGTGCCTGTATGTGTGTATGTGTCTGTCTGTGTGTGTGCGTGTGTGTGTGTATTTGTGTCTGTGCGTGTGTGTGTGTGTGCGTCTGTGTGTGAGACTTCCGAACAACCCAGCCCCGCCCCTGATGGAGGTATAGGTGCGTCCAGGTGAAACGACAAGCCGCCGTGTTTGGCTAGTAGAGGACGGCCGCTGGGCTGGGCGGTTCGTGGGCTGTGGATTCTTTCATGACTGCTGGCAATCCTAATTATTCCTTTTGGGCAAAGAGATTGCATGTTGATATTGCCCAATACCAGATATGATCCGACTTCTGAATATCAATGATGCTATGAACTTACTTGTCAAACAGTTTGAGATTTGGTCTGATTTATTTTCACTTGAAACCAAACAAGATCAACTTAACTTGTAATTGCCTCTTATGAGCTGACAAGGAAATACCAAGCTGAGCAGTAGCTTCAATTGAGGCAATATGGTTGGAAAAATGGGCATATGTCTTCAATATTCTAGTTACTAATGAGGAAATATGATCTGCATGCATAACCAGATTCACAGAAACCCAACAGCAGCTGTTGAGTATGTGAGTGAGGGTTATGAACAATTGAAAACAGATAAATGAAAATGTATTGACAATCAATTGAATTGATTTATAACTTTTTGTTACACACCCACACATATAACTCCCATGCTCCTGTCTAGCTCAACTCGTGGAGCAAGGCAGGAACACTGCTAGGGTTTCAGGGCTCGATTCCCACTGGGGCCATCCATGCAGATCCACCCAATGGCATATTTACCTTCACCTTTATTCTTGTGGAGACATAGTCATGGTCGCCTGGAGTTTGCTGTT
>NC_136940.1:25802919-25805419 GCF_949987615.1 Pollachius pollachius
CATCCTAACCACCACTACCACCACTACCACAATAACCACTACCACCATAACCACCACTACCATCCTAACCACCACTACCACCATAACCACCACTACCATCCTAACCACCACTACCACCACTACCCCCAACCATCCCAATCTCTACTACCATCACCACTATCACCACCATCACAAATAACACCACCACCACCGTTTATTTGTAATGATGATCAGATGTAGCATGACTGGTTACCATTACAACAACATATCAGAGTTAAAACAAATTTGCGGTCAATGATTATTCTGGAGCCATGCCGTTGGATAAACGGAGTGATGGTTTTCATCGTCAACACCATGTTGCCGTTGGCAACGTATGATAGCAAAACAATCCCGTTGCCTCTCGACAAAGCTGCCGACTGATTCTGCATTTCTTTGGGCTGCAACGGACGAACATGATGAGAAATGTGTGGGTCGATTTAGTGGCCTACTTGTCAGGTGTGAATTTGTCATAATGCAGAAGAAAAGTAAAAGGCAGACGGAGTGCCTGGGGACTGGGGTTCTGTCGTGGCAGCTGCCCATCCTGAGCACGGGCAGTCACGCTGGAATTCCTCCGAGGACACCTGTCCGTCTGGACAGACGCGCTCCCCCGTACAACTCCGAGAAAACAAACATTTGTCTTTGTGTTATCACTGGATTTGTAATTGAATGACCTTGAACTTGTTCGACGCATCTGTCGTTGTCAGACGAAAAAACAAAAAAACTTCATGATTGGCTGTAAACACCGGGGACTTTGCTTATGCAGATTTTACTTTGCCTGCCACACAAAGTCACGAGCGACAGACGCACTCCCCTGAGAATCATCCATCATTTACAGTTGCCTGGTTTGTCATCGTTGTCTTTGCACGCGGAAAGTGAGGCCCAACATGTGCTGCTTTACTGTTCAGTCACTTAGCAATACTGAAGTTCAATTTATCAGTCAATTTATCGCCATTACACCATTAATAGCCCTTTATTATTGTAGGTGCTGCTTTGCATAAGTGGCGTCTTTTCATCCAATCAGCTCGCTGTCAGCCTCCACTGGGGCCCCTCTGCGGTCACTTGGACTCGGTTCATCGGGAACCTCTCAGCCGGTACTCTGAAGTCATTATGAGTTCTTTATGGTGAGCGGCCTAAAGTCACAAAGTCATAAAAGGCTTCCGTCCTCTGCTCTAAACTGAGCCAAACCCCCCGGACGCCTCCAAGTGAAGAGTGGATTTTCCTCTTCAAATCTAATGATTACCCTCACAGAATTTAATGAAAAAAGGTGATTGAATACATGCTAAGCCTAGAGAGGGGATGGGGCTGTCATGGCTGCCTGCACAGAGGGCAAGCTAGGGGCTGACTGCAGCCGCCTCTCTCACACAACTTGAACGTTTGCCTCCAGCATGGGGCTAAGCAGCGCAAGATGCCCGGTACTCTGCGCTGCGATTTACACCTGGTCTGTCCATCACACTCACTACATATACCTCCATTTGAGATGTTTTTTTTTTAACATTCGTTATTGTTTCACATGGATGCACATCTACCCTTCACTTTGCCTCAGTTATTTAAAAGAATCTTAAAACATTGCAGCAATGTTGGCGATGGAATACAGTGAAAACACATTTGACACACAGGTGGCTGCTTCACTAAGCAATAGCTCTAAGGCTGAATGCCTTCTAATAGAATAGAGCAAAGAATGTTCTCTAACAAAGCTTTATCAGCTGCACGCAGCAGCCAAATACAACACTCTGCAAAGGAACTGCTTACTTTATATAGAAGAGGAACATTAACATAAGTTAGACTTTCCTATGCTTCTGTTCCACCTCTTTCTGTCTCCCTTGCATCCTTCACTCCGCCTGGTTCTTTGTTCCCTCGGGCAGACGGTACAACATAAACACATCACATAAAGAGGCTAGGAGGGCCTCAGAATGTTCCTTTCAATCGTGTCCATTCTATTTTACAAACATACAGGTTAATAATAAGTTATGAACATCGTCAAGCCTTACGGCTTGGTTTTAAGTCACAGACATTGCAATCTTGATACACAATCGATGATAACAAAAATTACATTCTTGCTACAGCTGTTCAGCTGTACAGCTGTGCGTTGCTGAATGTGGAAACCTAGTTGCTTGCTGCAGTGTAGGAGTTAACAGGTAACATGAACGGTGTGTATTGGTGATCACGTCCATATTACTACCTCATCAGTGGGTCGTACTGGGAGATACAAGGACATCCTACACATGCAGAGGGCAAGAGGAAGGCAACTGGCAGACACCCAGATGAGAGCAAACACGCACGCACACACACACACACACACACACACACACACACACACACACACACACACACACACACAACACAGACATGTGTGTCGTTAGTAATATTGGAAGTGTATTTATAGAACAGCAACCATTCAATGTATTTACTATAACATAATTGCTAGAACTACTCAGCCAAACAAATATGATGTGGGTGCGTACGCGTGTTTGTGTGTGCGTAC